>NC_139891.1:11694836-11989836 GCF_905171665.1 Trachurus trachurus | reverse complement strand
TTTTATTTAACAGCTTTGAGCTCAGCTACTCATTTGGAAACCTGTGTTGGTGTAATTAAGAACATGGTATGCACGCATTACTGATTATCATATTACTCTATTGACTCATTGATATTACAGTAGCTCTATACCATAGGCAAAGTTTCAAAATATATTTAAAGACTGAATAAAAATGTATATTATCACAACTGCTACTGCTGAGCCTATCTGTGTGTAAATGAAACACAGTTTTCAGTTTTTGAAACTTTCATCAATTTTCTGTCAGTTGTCTTTGAGAGTTATTAACACACCATATTGAATATTGCCTTGTGCAATGTGGAGGTACATGATTTCTCTTTTCTTCATTTCAAAATCAATTCAACACAGAGAACTTGACTTTGAATGTATCTGAAACCTGATAAGGCTGTTATGCTACATTCACACTGCCAGCCTTAATGCTCAATTCAGATTTTTTGCTCATACCCAATTTTTTGTTTGGCTGTTCACATCACCATCTAAAATGTGCCCTATATTAGATTTCAGTGTTAACAGTTTGCGGTTCCGAACTGACCTGCATGCCATGTGCAAAAGAACAACAACAATGATGCCAGGTGGGGGGAGGTGGGGGCGTGTGTATCTGATCCTGCCGCTTCTTCTTAAAACAAAACCTAGAGTTAACATTGTAAAGTGATGTAAAGGTTGCAGCAAATCCGCCTTAGCTGTTCACACCGGGGTCACATTGAAAAAATTGGATGTGAATCTGATTCAGTACCACATTTGGAAGTGGTCTGAATCTGATTCGAAAATGTCAGATTCAATGCAACTTGTGCTGTTCACACTGTCAAAAGCAAATCGAATATGGGTCACATTTGAGCGGAAAAATCTGATTCAGGTCATTTGTAACTGCAGTGAGAACAATGTCCCAGAGGAGGCACGGCTATATGTGCCCCATGTGCAAATAAATGTGGCTTCTTTTGGTTACCCTTGGCTTTATTCAAAAAGTGAATGTAAAGATACTGTACACAGACAAAGGGTGGAAAGAGAGTTGACAACCAAAATAAGAATAACCAACAGAGGTACCACATGGTTGTGCCTCACTAGGCCACAGGGATATACTGACTCAGCCTTTTTCACATTCATAGTTGTTTTTTTTTCTCTTTTGTTTGTGTGATTGGACAAAGTAGCCTAAATTAATTAAACAGACTTGTCAGTAGCCAGTATGTGCTATGGTCGCCATACTGTAACATCTGGCTATATGTGCATTATGTAAGATGACATCTACTCTGACCATTTTAAAACTGCTATGTTTAGCCTAATGTTTATAATGTGTATATTTATAATAGATCAAATGGCAGTGTATGATGTGGGATGTGTTGCTAACAAACAAACAGATAAATCCATTGTACTACTACTTTCTTACAACAGGGACCTGGGCTGAGCACAACAATAAATCACTCACATGACTTCATACATCCACTGCAGACACCAGTACACTGGGGTAAAGTATCAGGCACCGTGCAAGCTTTGGTTGACCATCCAGTACACTGCAGTAATGAAAAGACAAATGCAATATGTAATATGTGATATTTAGTTTTATCTGTTAATCTCTTTTGAGATTGTACTGTTTTCATTTCTACAAAGGGCTTTCATCATGTAAGGAGGGACAATGTAAACAGTCAGGGTTAGACATAACCATGGCCCGCTGGCCCGGGGCCAGTATAAGTGCAGTGATTGGCCTGTCACATATGACGACGTGAATCGTGATTCGCTAGAATGCAGGTGGGAATGTGATCAGCTGTTTATTTTTTAAGATTCATAGAGTGGTGGTTTTGTTTTAGTCTCACTATTCTGTTAAATGTAAACAACTGAATGTGAACAAGGTTTTTCCTGCATAGAGAACTTGGTTGCGGCAGCCACTGCTAAATTTCTCACCGGCACCAGCTCACGATCGGGTATAACGTGTCCTTTGCTCATTCAGCCTCACTTTTTCACTACAGCTGTTCTGTTGTCAGTAAACATGCATGGAGATGACACTATAACCGAACAACACAACTGATAAATGATTGGTTGTTTGTCTAGCTGTCACTCATATCATCCAGGGATGATTCAGTGTCCTACATCCTTGGGTTTTACACTGCTGACACCCAGCCTTGGACTGGCCAGTGTGTACCGGGCAATGCCCGGTGGGCCGACGCTCATCTTTGGGCTGGCCCAGGTCTGTCTTTAATCAAAAAAGTATATAGTTTTTATGAACCGCGACAGTATCAGAGACACAAAACGTGGCCAATTGGTTGATTTTCTTGAAGGACATTGGGCCAGTCCAATGAAATCTCTCAGCTCTCGTTGGTCCGCCCCTCCCCTCCCTCCTGAACAAGGATATCAGATTTTGCCATTTGACCTGACTGGAGTTGGAAGGAGTGTCCGCTTGTGGAAAACGGACCAAATACCACAAAAGTGCAATGGGGTTGCAGAGAAGCTAAAGGAAAAACAGAAGCTGTGTGTGTGTGTGTGTGTGTGTGTGTGTGTGTGTGTGTGTGTGTGTGTGTGTGTGTGTGTGTGTGTGTGTGTGTGTGTGTGTGTGTGTGTGTGTGTGTGTGTGTGTGTGTGTGTGTGTGTGTGTGTGTGTGAATTGCCTTTATAGCCTTTGTCAAATAATGCTTTGAGTAGATTTGGTGTCCAACTTACCTACAGTGTTATTTTAGCTTGCCATAAAGTTATAGTTTGCAGGTGTTGCACACGTAGTAGTGCTGCTCTTTTTCCATGAATGTCCGTGCAATGTCCCAGTGTCCTTGAGTGTTCATGTCATAGTCAAAGAGCAAGTTGGAGGCGCGTTCCATGCTTAGCAGGTCCAGATAGTCTCTATCCATTCCAATAATGCAAAACATGAGGGCTTGTGTTGCTTCCAGTTCATAAGGATGATTCTCTTTGCAGAGAGAAAGCCTAAATTCATAAAGTAGTGTATGGAGCTTGATTTGACATGTTGCAGTGATTGTCAAAGGAGGCATGTGATGGGACAGACAGGTACATGAACCTTAAACATATCTGTTAGCACCTTTGTTATGCCAAGCCAGAATGTTTTGACTGCTGGGCAGTAAGATGTAATAATGATCCATGCCCCAACAGTTATGCCAGCATTGATCTGACAGATCTTTATTTATTTTGGATATACAGTATGAGAGGGTGTCATATAAGCTCTACATAGTATCTTAAATTCCTCAGCAGACATTTTGACTCATCATAGTAGAAAAGTCCCACAGTAAACCATCAGTGTGACAATAATACTGTGTATGCAATACCCAAACAACAAAGTAGCTAATGTGATTCAGTCTTTATTCATTTAATCATTTATACCACTGCTTTATCTACCATGACAGAAATAAAATGTGTCAAAATATTGTCAGATAAAAAGGTTTCAAAACTCCAAAAAATGCAAAATGTCTCCAGCAGATGGCAGCATTGTCCAACTATTTGATCCCAGCCATTGCCTGAGTTGCTGTGTGTGTGTGTGTGCGTGTGTGTGTGCGCGTGTGTGTGCGCGTGCGCGTGTGTGTGGGGGGTGTACAAATGAAGAGGTGAGGGTTAGGGATTGTTTTTTCAGGAAGCATAAGAAATATACTAAGGCAGAGACAGGGAATAGGTATGAATCTCCTGTTACACTGTGAGTCAAGTAGATAGATGAGAGACTGTCAGAGAGAGCTGGGTATGGAGAGGACTGTGAGAAGACAGGAGCACAGAGTGCAAGTAGGAGTGCAAGAAAACAGGGAATGTGAAGCGCAAGAGAGGATTGGAGGCACTGGTTGGGAGTAGATATTTGGTTTAGCTGTGGTGTGGCATACCTTCAAGAGCAATGGAGCAACACAGTGATACAGCAAAGAGGGAGAGGTAGAATATAGACCCAGTGGAGAACGAGGGCTGTACAAAGCACACACAGCAAGGCAAGACTTTGTGCATATATATATGACTGTGTGTGTGGGTAGTGTTAACATCCCCAGCTGAGGAGGAATAAATGAATGTGACTAAAAAATTCAGAAGGATTGTTACTATGGGTGGGGAGAAGGGGAATGAAGAGTCACAACATATGGTATGCACTAGAGGTAGGTAGTTCCAGTGGTAAGAGAGTGAAGAGGGAGAGAGAAGATAAATTCAAATGTGAGTGAGTGAATGAGTAAAAATGAGCAGGAAACCAAGGAGGGAGGGGGACTAGTGAGGATTTAGAGAGGCAAAAAAGTGTGGCGAGGGAAAAGGAGTAATACAGTAGAAGTGAATAAAGGGAGTTTAAGCTAAGAAGGTGGTTGTAAAGGAAGGGGGCGGGGGGCTGCAGAAAGAGAAATCTGGGTAAAGGAAGGATGATAAAACAAATTAGGATGGGGTAAAGAATGGGTGGAGGAAAGATATGAGGATAAGATACCACAGAAAAGGGGACGTATGGGATGTAAATCTGAGGATCATGGGCTGACATTCAGGAAAGTCTGGCAGAATCCATTTGTGGCGAGGTGAATGTGTGGCTGGAGGCCACCAGAACCTGACCCAAACAACGCCACCTGGGGAGTTTCACCCCAGGAAATATCTTATGAAATTCTGAATAAGACCTCAATACTTTCACAGACAACACAAGTTCGTATACTAAGACAAGACAGAGACGTGGTTTCCCAATAAAGCCAAATTTATTTGTTTCAATTGAATTAATTAATAACTGGAGATATCTGTAAAGAAGGGGATTAGTGGCACAAAAAAGATGAATCAAATTAGGAAAGTATAACAAATTTTATTAACAGGGGATTCTTTTATAAAAACACTAAATTACTATTTTGGTGACACTTATTCTGAAATTAACAAAAAGGAGTGGACAGAAGCCAAGGCAGCCTACCTAAGGATGTGTTCCAGAGGTGCAACAACTTACCCACCACGCGTGCTCACGGCAAATCACTGCAAATGGTGCACACTGCAACTGTGTCCCGGTGCGCTTTAACACTACAAACGGTGAAGGGGACCACTCTATCGTGACTAGCCTCCGCTATAAGCCGACTAATGCCACTAAAAGAAATAAAGCAAAACAAACATTAACACAAGCAACAAAAACACCAGTTGGTCCAGACTAACAATAATCAACAATGAAGGCAACACTAAAAGCAAGGCAAAACAGCAGCTGACAATGACCTATAAATTCAAGAAAGGTCAGTTAATTATAATAAAACCAAACATGCATTTCAATTCAATTTGTCTGCTTACAGGTCAAAATCACAAAGCCTACCTTAATAAAAAGGTGCACCGGCTAACCCAGGTACCAGCTAATGAGTACCCACATTGGAGAACTAGAAAGGACAGAATTTCATTTGTTAGTACCACTCCACATCAGCGTCCAAAGACATGCACAGTAGGTGGATTGGAGACTCTTTGTTGCCTATAGGTGTGAATGTGAGTGTGTGCAAGGTTGTTCGTCTCTATGACTGTCCTGTGATAGACTGGTGACCTGTCCAGAGTGAGCACCGCTACAGATGTACGTCAACTGGGATTGTCTCCAGCCCCCCACAACACTGCACAGTGGTATAGATAGACAATGGATGAATTGTTCATGTGGATAAAGTACATATTGTTTTGTAGAAAGTTATAGACAAAGTCAAGGCTGGACACACACTAGAGAACTGTCTTCACCTCAAGCCTAAGTGTATATAGACTGAGAAAATGTAGAGGCGCATGAGGAGCAGAGGTGATTTAGAGAAAGTCTTCAGTTTCGGTAAACAAAGTTGAACAGACAGGATGGAGATAATGTGGACGCAGTGTAGGGTGGATAAAAAAGTAGTAAGAGTAAGTTACAGAGCGTAGTGGGTGTGTGTAAAAGCGATGACAGTGAGTTACCACCTGCTGAGGATGGCTGGATGAGGCTTTAAGATGGATATTTTAAATATCTTTTTATAGGGTTTTCCCCAGTTGATATCTGCAAGGATGAAAGGAAGGCCGGGCCAAGGAGAGAGAAAGAGCCTGGAGAAAGAAAGAGGCAGGCGTGGATGTGAGAAGGCCATATACTTCCATTAGAAAAAAATGTTTTGCTGTATAGAAATATTTCTGTATGGAAGTTCCAGTACATTGTGACTCTACTGTAGATGGCATTTTCAGTGATTTCCACAGAGATGACGTATATTAATGCAGTAGTGGACATGATGAAGAAGGGCTGAATAGAATTACAATTAAAAAGAAACATAAAGAGTTGATATTTGATAAACTGGTCAACTCAAAATGGAAGGAGCTGTTACGCCTCCAGAGAATTAGATTCAGCATGGAGAACAGGAGGAGATGTAAATGCAGAAAGGAGGCAATGAAAGAGGAGGGGTGGTGGTGGGGGTTGAACAGGTAATATGTTTCGGTGAGCTATTTGTCAGTAGACACAGTGAAGGGGATCCCCTCAAGTGGGTCACAGAGGATGGAGAAACAGACATTTATCACACATGGCAGTACGGCATTGTCTATATTTCTGCAGGTGTGTGTGCATTTTGCATTTCTTTTCATTATTTCCTTCTCTTTTACATACAGTTGAACTGTGTGTGTGTGTGTGTGTGTGTGTGTGTGTGTGTGTGTGTGTGTGTGTGTGTGTGTGTGTGTGTGTGTGTGTGTGTGTGTGTGTGTGTGTGTGGTTTGTGTGTGCGTATATTACTGTATACTGAGTCAAGCAGCGTTGAAAGGGCACAGATGCAGAGGACAGCCTGTTCCTTCTCCCTCCATTTTTCCTCTTCTTCCTGTTCGTCAGTTCAAACGCTCTCGGTCTCATTTTCTCTAACACCAACCACACTTTCCTAAGCTCTTCTTGAATGTGATTCCGGTTATTTTGCAACCTTGAGAAATAATTTAATAAATCCCAAATTATATTTTCACAATCACTGATATAACTGCACAATACAGATCTTATCCACACCTGCATCAAAGAAAAAATAATTGTGTACCAGACTGGTACAAAGTGATAGGCACTACTGTTGGATCTAATTCTGAATAGTATTAATGATATACTACACTGGCACCAAGTGACTGAGATCTCTCTAGTGTTTTATTTTGTCTTTTTTTCCTCCTGATTTTCTTCACTGCTTTTTGTCCCCCTCTCCTCTGTGTCTTTGTCCTTCTCTTACTCTCTGCACTTACTTACTATCAGGTAGACTACAGTGTCGGGAGCAGCGGCAGTAGTCCCCAGTGCCGTGCTATCACTCTCACTTCCTGCTGTACTTCAAATGAACTTCTCCTAAGGTAGTCGGGTTGGGAGTCAGGAGTCACATGGAAATTTCCAGAAACAATAATAATTTCAATAATTTCAAACAGAGTGATGCAGATTGGTAACAGAAGAAAAAGGGCATGAGGACATGATACAGTTCCAGGTAGAGGGAACTCAGATGAGGATTGACAAACAGAGCAAATAGATGAGACATGGTAAAAGTCCCTTTCAAATGAAAGGGCTTCTGAAAAAGCAAGGGCTGTGTAGCTCCTACATAAAAAGCCATTTTACTGCAGAATGCAATACGACATGAGGAATGGTTTTAGCTGCAACAATCAAGGGTTTTGTGTAACAATGCCCCCATTTCTGAATCCAAAAGATGAGATTTAGCAGACAACAGCATCATATCTTCTCTAATGCAGACCCGGTAGATTTGCCCTATTTACCCAAATTAAATTCCTCTGCTGGGTATAGACTCTGTGGGGAAATGTTCTGAACCAGCAGGAAGTGACAAATTGAAACTTAACAGTCCTGCCTCCTAAAATGGTGCGTGTCCAGAGAAAGCATGGTGTAGCTCAGTGTACATAAACCCTTGGCTCCTTCTTCGCTTTAGTATTCACTAAATCATCACATTGGTATAAAGTATTTCCGTGCCACTACGATCTTACTGACATCATCTCGCAGGATTTCAGGAGTCATCAACTTGCAAATTGCCTGGCGCCTCTTTAAAACCTTCCTACATAAATAAATATATACAGTCTAAAGTGCACTTGACTGGTTTGGTAAGGATTTATTTAGAAAAAAATCTAAGTAGTTCCTGATAAAGTGATCTTTCAAAACATTTTATCTCTTTTACCGGCATCAGGAAAAGCAAGAACACGTCTTAAAAGATGACAGAGGTTAGACAAAGGACAAGAGAGGACAACAGAGAAAATGACAGGAGAGTTGTGAGGGTAACTGACTGACCCAAATCTTTTTCTCTGACTCAGGCAAAAATAGGCTGGGTGTGTACATTTTTTCCTCTTCACTTTGTGTACACATAGCCCTCAGACTACATTTTGCATGACAGAGGTACTCAGGTGACTGGAACCTGCACTTACCTTTTTATTGCACTGGGTCTGCATGTGTGTATTTGCATCTATGCAAACAGTACCTATTCTCTCCCACACTCTTTGGTCTTTATTATATTAAACTGGAGGCTGTCCCACTACATTTTCCCCTCCCAGAGGAGTGTGTTATAGGCTTGTTGTCAGCAGGAAGTAGATTATCTCCATGTACAACAACGGCAGAGCCAAAATATTTATGTTCCTATTATTGATGTCTGTTTAAATCTTTGAATTTCTTCTTCTTCTTTTTTTTTTTTTTTTACTACTAAATTAGATTTTGGTTGTGACTACAGCAATATGATTTTGTTAATAGATAGAGCTCATTAAGAGCTTTAAGCAAATGTGCTATATAAAAAACTCATTTTGATTTATAGAAATAAAAATTCTCTTCTCACAGCCTTTTGGCTGAAAGCCAGTGGTTTGTGGTTAAGTCTGGAGCTGGTCCCTGTTTGATAGAGAAATATCCTGGCTAAAGTGATGGAATGAATTTTGTTAGTTTATTAATCCAATCTTGTCCTTTTTAAACAACTAACAGGACTGTCTGATTCAATTTTTAGGTTTGGTTTTAGCTGAGGTGTAATTTAGTACTTATTATTTTTACCATCACTACACTGTACCACCAGTGTAAGTCTCAACAATGATACAGTAGAAAACAAGGTGTTGTGCCTTAAAACACCTAAGCATCCCTCTTTAGAACTAGATTTACCATGTCATACTTGAATGCCTCCAACAACCAGCAGTTACATGAAATCCCCCCTTCATGAGCCACAGCACTGAATAATGACCAGTAGTGTTTTTGCAGAGCATTATGATCTCAAATGATCTCTTCTGTCATTTGATCATTTGGATCTAAAATGTAATCACTTCTATTAGTGAAGTGAAATTGGGGCACTTGAATGTTACTGAGTTTACTGTACTGGGTTGGTCAATGGCCAATGTTTTGTGAGGTCACAGTGACCTTGATCCTTCACCAACAAATTTCATCCCTGAATACAAATTAATGTTTGTACTAAGGAAGAATTTCCTTCAAGGCTTCACACAGATATCTTGTTCATGAGAATGTGACAGACTTCCCGATAAGATAAAGCCTACGGCCTTGGGATGTTTTGAAAATCATTTGAAGGAAGCACATTATGCTAATTCTGCAATGACTCAAGGCAGAATTTATGATAACAATGATGAAAAATAATGAGATTTAGATTGACAATACACTTGTTTGGCTTCAAAGCGTTTCGATAATGTGAAAGGTTATTGTTGTTCCTTATACAAGCTTATGAGAGATACTGTGTGTCTCTAAGATAGTTTATCAGACTAGTTTGGCTGAAGATTAATGGGCAGAGATGGGTTTTTTTTTTTCTTCAACTGGACAACTAAAGTGACCAGATATTTATCCTGTTGTCCTTAAGTAAGACATATGTATCTCCACTCTCTCAAGTGCTGCTGTTCCATCACTGATCACTGGCTTTTTGTCAACCATGACAGCTCTCATTGTGGCTCAATAAAACGCTCATATTGTTGTTTGGTTTCATCTGGGTTGTAATTCCTCTGGATTTTGAGACCTGCTGTTGTGTGCAGTGCAGCACAGTGGAGAAACACAGCTGGCGTGTTTGGAGCATTGCGAGAAAGGAATTCTACTTTCAAGAGGTAAAGTGTTTTTTTGTCTGGCTGTATTGACTTGTTTTTAATTTGAAATGTGTCCCAGAGTCAGCACACTATTCTCGACAGTGCCTCCCACTGGGAGTTGCAGTTTAATTTAAAGAGTCCAGAGGATTTATTTTGTTTGCAGTTTGAAGTGTGTTCCCCAGCCCATATCCTCCATTGGACTGTGTCTCACAAAGCCCAAACTTTTATGGAAGTGCTATAGTAAATTGGCAGAGTACCCCTTTAAAGGCAGGCTCTAATGGAGCAATGGTAAACTTACAGCATTTTAAAACACTTCCCTGTACCACACCAGTAGGGAGACATGATCTATACAGCTGTCAGCAGTGTCCTAGTTTCAAATTATTTATTCAGAATATCTGCTCTATTTGAGACATGTAACGGATATTTATACCCACTGAAGAAAACATTAACTGTGGTTGTTTTGATTGTCATTTAAAAAAAATAAAAAAAATAAAAATCAAATATGTGGTTTAAAAAAATCATCTAATGTTTCTGTTTGTTCCCTGCAAAAGACAGATTTACTGGAGCCTACTGTTGGAACATGATCTGTAACGTTTGTGGTGTCCTCCCTTGAGAGAGCATGATGCTAGGTTTGGAGCGTGTCCCAGTGTGTGTAAAAATCTGCTGACTGACATCCTGAATAGTGCTGAGGCTTCGGCTTCCAGCAAAACCCCTTACGTCACTTCTCATCTCTGTCATCCAGCTCGTCTTCTTCTATGTTCTGCCACAGCTTCTTTTCCTGCATGACTTATTTTTCAATTTTTTTCCTACACACAGCCTCACGCTTTCCTTCTCTATATATATTTTGCTCCAATATACATGGGCATACAGAAGTGTGCCACATTACAAGCACAGATATAGATATATATCAGCCACAAAAGCCCAATAAGGATAGTTCAACACAATTCAAAACAAACTCAAACAAACAAAAAAAAAAGTCCAACATTGTATCTTTCCAAGACAAAGAACACAAAATATATAGTAGAAAAAAGCCTGCATGATTTTGGTTGAGAGTTTGTTGAATGTGGAAGAGGAAATACACAGTGTTTTGACTTGTGGATATGTATATGTATGTATACCCACACTTTATGGATGTGTGTGTGCGTGTGTGTGTGAGACTGATGGCCAGGGACTGCTTGTTATGCACCAGTAGGAATGTTAAGAAAAGTGGTGCATGTCTTGGGCAGTGCCACTGGCGGCCTCGGTGTGGATCAGCATCAGTGGACAGCATCTGTGAGGAGATCTGTGTGTGCGCTCTCACAAAACAAACCCACAGGAATGAATCCTTTTGCTTGTGTTTAAGAAGTTGCCAATGTTACACTAAAATCAACAAGAAAACTATGAGGAGCTGTAAAGGACATAATTCATTCTGGCCCTCTCACACACATACATTATCCTTACACATACATACTGTATATTATTACTCTCACATACACATATTCTCACTCTCATGCGCATATAATCTCACTCTTACACACATAATTATCCTTCCTTGAGAGGCAAGAGGAAGATCAAATTAAGAAAGAGTAACTTGTTGAAATAATTGCCAAACCATTGCCAAATCTCAGTATCATTATTCAGAATTACCATTCTCACACACATATATGAAATGCTCTCTCACACACACAACTGAAACCTCTCTCACACACAAATGAAATGCTTTAACACACACAACTGAAACACCCTCACATTAAAGTGAAATGCTTTTACAGAGACTACTAAAAAGCTTTCACTCATATGGATTTGACTTGAACCGGAAGGCATTTCACTTTCAGTTTCAGTCTTGTACTATATATATTTATGAGATAGAAATATATGAATGTGTGAGTGAAAATGTAGAAATGTGTGAGTGAAAATGTAGAAATGTGAGAGTGAAAATATATGTTTGTATAAGGACAATGTGTGAATGAGTTATGTCTTGTACGGCCCCTCATAGAAAACAACTTTGCTGCCCATTGTCTGAGCCTCATACTCTCAATTATGGCACTCCAACCACAAGAAGTGAAAAAAACAATAGCCATGGTAGAGCAGCCTCACATATTTGGGCATTTTTCTGTGACATTGTGTGACAAACAATTTCCACCTGTTAAAAACTATTATTTTAAAATGAAAACCATAATTAGATTTTAAACACCAAAAATAATGAATTAGGAGCACAGTCCTTGACAGGAACAATTGTTAGAAATATAACTTCAAACATACACACTTTGCCACCATAATACTGTGAGAAATACATCTGACCCTTAATAACTTCAATCAGATGTAATGCAATATAATGACAAAGTCCAGAGGGAGAGATAATATACAGTATGTTATGTGTGTGTAAGAGGCCCCGTAAAATAGTGTGATTACAAGTGTAGTCACAGCAATCACCACCTACACTTTTTCAGTGTGTTAAAGGCGTGTACTGTATGCGCCTGTGTGCATGTGTGTGTGTGTCTGCTTTTCTTTATGTGAATAGATGAGGTGGGTGCAGCGGCTTCCATTAACCTGCCATTTCACAGTCCACAAAGTGCAATAATCTAAGGGCAGAAGACAAACACACAAACACACACACAATCTCTCCGGTGGGGTTGAGCCAACACGGCATATAAGGATCAGGAAAAAATTAGGCGTTTTAATGACAAAGAAAAGAAAACTACTACAGCACACATACAGACATACAAACAAACACAGGTGATGGAAGAGGATGATTCAAGACCTTCTTTATATAGGCCTCTAATGCTGAATGTTTACAAACACTTTCCGCACACAGTTTTGGGGGCAATAATGTCATGTCTTTGATATTCACCCACAAACACACACACAAACTCTCTCTCTCTCTCTCTCTCTCTCTCTCTCTCTCTCTCTCTCTCTCTCTCTCTCTCTCTCTTCCACAGAGACATTGGATGTGTTGACTGTTAGCTAGCTCACAGCTAACAATTATACAGTTGGCACATTGACTGTTTGGGGAAATAAACAAACAAACTGCCCAACGGTCAAATGTGTCCAAATGACACAAGGGGAATATTGGCTTTGCTTTCCGTGTCAACACACCTTTAGGCTCCTGCTCAAATCAGTCTTAAAAATCATTTCTGTGAAAAAGTACTGAAGAGGGATTAATTTTAACTTGTTTTATGTATGCAGATGATTTGGCTCTTTCACTGCACTGACACCAGTGGTTAGAATAATATTTAATGCCAAAATTAGTGATCTAAAAATAATTAGATGTAAAGACATTTTAAATAGTATTTTTTAAAGCTTACTGTGGACTACCCTAAGGTCAATATTTTTTAATCATATATTAGATTACTTAAAAGATGACTAACAATTTATGCCAACAATCTCAAGTTTTGCACTTATGTCGTGTGGTAAGTCCTGTGTTATTGTGCTATTTCTTTGTTTTCTTAATAATTTTCCTTCAGCTTTACTCCGGTCTCTTTTGCAAAAAAAATCCTTGAGTTCAATGGAATTAATTGTATTGAATAAAAAGTATGAAAATGGCAAAGGACAACACCTTTATATGTAAACCTCACGTGTTCAGTAGTCAAGGTCCTTCTGTTCATGATTTCCTGTTCACAAATTGTAAAAAGGAAGAGCAGTGTACAAAGAAAAGGGTTTGCATTGCAAAGGGTTCCTTTCACTACTTTGATAAAGTTATGCATGTCATATATGGAAACATATTCAAACCACAGTAATTCCTTTTTTTTTTCAAAACATCAGAAAATATTTGTAAGGCAATGACAGTCTACTTTTACAGCCTTGTAACTGTCAGAATGTTTTTCTTCCTCCATCCATTTTAATGACAATCCTTCATTAAAGGGGAAAACATCGGGCATCTGCCTTGTTTTGCATGACAAAAATCCAGAGTAAGCAGATATGAAATTCATTCAAAACATCTTTTAATGAATTGTCTGAGTGGGGTGAGTCTACAACCTTGAATTTTCCTAATTGTCTTGATTTCACATGCATTTAATGATCTCCACTAACCCTTGAAAGTCTAAAAGAAATCAATGAACAGTTTACAAGTAAACTGACCAGAAAGAGAATTTTACATAACAAATACAAAAGTGTTGATGGCCTTCCTTCTAAATGTAAATAGCGGATTAAATTATAAAGCATTGCTACACAAACATTGCATGTAAACAGGAACAGTTTCCAGCTGCATTTCATATGACACTTTTCCTCTCTGTGATTTCCCATATCAATATAAAGCAGCACACTTTTTTTTCATAATTTATTATGAAAAAATGTGTACCTGTACACACTGGGATCCACCTTCCCACCTCTATCTGTCTTTCCATCCATCACTCTATCCCTGTTCTGCTTTTATTTTATCAATTCTCTCTCTGCTAATTCTCTGCCTTCTCTCAGTCCCTTGTTCTTGGTTTGTGGGTGATTATTTAGACAGCAGTCTTGTTCCCTGTTGGTCTGACTATCCTCGCATCACAGATATCACAGAGGGTAATGTGAGAAGCTGTCCCTCTGTGATGTCACGCTGTTGTGTGAGTATGTGTATTGAGTCCTGTATATGCACCAGTGTGTGGGTAGGCAGCAGCTGTGTGAAGCGTGCTTATGGTAATGAAGGTGGTAGAACCAGGGAAGAGGTGGAGAGGAGGTCAAGTAGACCACAGTGAAATACACAAATGGACACAACAACAAGGAGATGCATGGCCAGTCTGCGTAGCAGAGCCTGTGCAAACAGCAGCTACACACCCACCCACCCACACATAAATGCACCTTTATTGTACCGCCCTGCCGACTTGGAGAACAATGTAAATTCAGTCAAGGATGAGTAATAACACTATATACATATTCCTACAAACACATGTGTGTATGGGAACACATAACTACATTTTCTTGTGCACATTTCCCTGCTTATGATTTCTGACAAAGCAACACCAGTGCAGACCTCAGGCTCATAATAAGCAGCATTTAAAAATAGAAGCACTGGGTATGCACAAAGCCCAGATGCTTGGCTTCCAGAAAATGCTAATTTTGTTATAAGGCCACGCAGTAATACATGGAGCTGAGCTGTTTTCTTGAATAGCAGAAAAAAAGATATGAAATATAAACATTCAGTTATATATCAAATAGATCTGATTAGATGAGTTAACTTATTACTCATTCCACGTTTGTCAGTTGTGTACTGTATCTGTATACCAGGAGAGGTGAGCTCTCTCTCTCTCTCTCTCTCTCTCACACACACACATACACACACACACACACATGTGCGTGCATGCGTGCGTACCATAGTCATTTAACTTGATGCAGAACTTATCCATTTAGCTAAGTTTTTATTAAAAGAAAGTGCCAGTACTATTTTCACTTATGAACAATCACAACACATTGAGTTTAACACACAAGTTTAAAACAGAAATGATAAATACCAGTCATGCTTTCCAAAACGTAAAGTTTCTAATAGTACAACGAATAAGTTTAGACAGGAGCCAATAGATGTCACACATGAAGTTGAGATCTACCAGGTGGTCACAGTTTCATCTGGGCAGCTTATGGCTCCCATGTTAGCTCTTTTTTGGCTGTTGAGACAATTTTGCAGAATGACAACTGTTACTGTAGCATGTCAGCATGCTAATGCTCTGGTGAGGCTCTACCAGTGATCTATGATCCTCTGTTTTAAAACTGAAGCAATCCTTGATGTGATGTTCTGCTTGAATGAAGCTTCATCCCAGCTGAGCTAGGGATATTCATTTTTGGACCTTATGTTTTAGGAATTTGCCTATGATTTCAATGCCAAAAGAAAAGCAGATACATACTAAAGTTCGACTTTTGTCTGTCAATCTCTCCTGTAACATTACAGCTCTCTCCTCACATATCGGTTAAATACAACAAATAAAACTTAAAATGTTCTCTCTGACTCAAAACTGTATTTCCACTATCAATCAATATGTTGTCTTTTTGACTCAGTTTAAGTGTGTCACCCACAAGACTTGTTCTCGGTAGTCAAGGGCAAAAGATCAGGTTTTAGGAAAGGTTCCTGCGCACCTTAGTGTGGTCAGTGGATTGTTGCCCTCCAGGCTGGCTCATCAAATAATGTGGATTTTCTTCAATTCTTCAATACATGATATCAAGCATTCGCTTCTAGGGTTGTAGGAACCAAATCAAGGACTCAGGCACTGAATCACATATTTTTTATCCTTCAAAATAAAGGCACAATTCTGACAAGTCATGTTCTTTTAACCATGTGGCTCCATGTTCCTCTTAAATGATCCAAGTTACACAGGATTATGTGATTGGTCTAATTCTAATACTGTACTTCAGATACAGTTAGATTCTCCGATTAGAAGATGGATGAAAATCCACAATACTGGACGTGCTGAGAAACCTTGAGCCTGACAGGCATTTCTTCTATCCCAGCAGCTCAACACAATGCACTGCCTAGTTTGATTTGAGGATTTGGCATCACCTGTCAATCAGTTTGCAATAAAAAAACATTCCCATCCCAAGTCTGTGTTTAAATTTGATCTTTGAATTTAGTATTGAAATGTTGCAATGACTAAATCATGTGTCTATTCGGAAAGATGAAGCAGCCTCATCTTGAGTAGAGTAAATATCTAGAAACTGAAATTGAGTTGAAGTTGGGAACACATGAATAAAAAATGACTTTCCAATGGCTCGAGAAGAATTCAAAACAATATGCTTTGTTAAAGAACCCATGAAATGGAGATTGGAACTGACTTTATGACAAGTGGACCTGATAAAAGGGAAATAGGCAGGGGTTTTGCAAGCTGATGGGTAGTGGAGCACATCGCATCAGAACTTCACAGTACATTTACCATATGGTTAAAGAAAATGATTTGGGTCTTTTTTTTCTCTCTCTTTTGCACCTTTCTAACAGGTAAACTTTTTGTGAATCTTCCAGCCTTTATCATCTCCATGCAGAACCTTTGGGTGTTGTGCATTGTTGACCGCCTCCAGAAATAATTTTTCACGTCACAGGATCTGTACTAATCAATGCTCATCGCATTATAATAACATTAGAGCTGGCTGTTTTCTCGGCCCCGGATTTAACTGTGTGGGAGTAAGGGAATTTAGTCCAGGAGAAAAAGTGCAAACTTCTAACCAAGTTTGTCATGCACCTAATGATGCACCTGTCCATTAGAGCCAAGTGAGAGCATAAACTCATACATAACACTCAAGCACACGTTAAAAACACTCACACTTGCTCATTTGTAAGGTTTGCTCATTTACCCACTCCCTTGTTCCTTCACCTATCCTCAGCTCACTTGCACGTTGACTTAATTACTTCGTGCATTCATCACACCTGGCAGAGTGAGAGACATGGTGAGAGAGATCCTTTGTAAATTATGAATAAACGCAGCTCAGCATGTATGACTGTTTAGCATAGTTCATCATTCACATGGGTTTTCCCCCCCAGGAACTGAAATATTTTATAATTTCCCCTCTTCCAGATGGATTGTTTAGTCTAAATAAAAAAAAGGTGGCAAGTCATTTTAGATTGCATTTTACATTGGCATACATTTATCATAATATCATTTGATTGTGATTTATAGATGTTAAGGACCTAATATAGTAACTCAGAGTTAATCACTGTTTAATTAGGAAGGTACTTAAGTGCTTGGAAAATTAGGCTTTAATTAAGAAACCAAAGCGTAATTACACAATAACAAAGATGTTGCAAGCAAGAAGCATCACAGCTCTAGGTCAGTGAGAGAGAGCAGTGTGTGAGTGGGTCTGTGCCCATGTGTGCCTTGTTTCCAGCCTGTCTATACTGTGGGTTAATAATAATAATTACACGTTTTATTTATAGGCACCTTAATGACAACTTACACCACCCAGGAAAAGATAAAATGCAAGTGCAAGGCATAAAATACAAAATAATCAAGTATAAGACATAAAATACAAAATAATCAAGTATGAGACATAAAATACAAATTAATGAGAGTGGCCACTGAGTGACTTCAAAACTGCCCTTCCCTCTTTTTTTTGTCACAGTCTCATTCCCTCTTTTTAACTCTCACACTCACTCTGTGACAACCTTGGAGTGTCTTTTATCTCTGTGGGTGATCTCAGTGTTGTTGGGTATCAGACAAAGTACGGTAATTTCACAGGCTATCATTGTTGATGAAAGATCAGAGACAGAAAAAAGAATGCTGACAACATAATTGGCTTGATTTTGCCCTGCAACCTTCATCCTTCCCATCAGGCCCTGTTGGATATTTTTGAGCATTAACTTTTAAAATTAGGAAGATTACAGGGTCACAAGCGTGCCACCTAACGTATCAGTCCACTCCACACTACAAAAAGTTCTGTGATCAATAGTATAGCCAGCTGAACATGATGGAAAATGAACACTTCGGTCTTTGTTGATGGTGGAAGGAATCAGCACACAGCCCAAGTCAAACTAAAAAAAACCAACAACAACAAAACAAAACATCCATCTCAGTGATTGCTATTGTGGCATGTTTGTATTGAGACAAGAATGAAGTTCACTCAAGTACTGAAGATGTGTGACTTGAAAGGCAGTTAGTTCAGAGTAAACACGTTAGCCATGCTTTTCTTCAGGATATGTCACCTTTTAATCTAGAAGTCTCCCAACCTCCTGTCGTCTGTGCAAGGAAGTGAGACCAGACACTCTGCAGAGAAACTTCAGTGTTCAGGGATTAAATGTGTAAATGATATGAGCACAAAAATCACACATAATTGACAATTTGTGGTCAAATTGAGAGAGAGAGAACTTTTTAAATTTGACGCTAATGACTGATTGGTAGAAGAGAAAGAGGATGGCAGACTGCGATTGGTTGAATTATGAGAATAAGGGTGGAGCGAGAGGCAAGGCAAGGCAATTTTATTTGTATTGCCCGTTTTTACAAACAGTTTGTCTCAAAGGGCTTTACATGGCATCATAACAACATCCTCTGTCCTTAGACCCTCACATCGACTGAGCAGGGAGAGCTGGCCAGCTCAATGGGGAGGACTGGGTGGCAGACTGGTTCATAAGAAGGGAGCAGAGGATAGCGGGAAAACAGGGAAAGGGCTTTGAGGTGTGCTTAAAGAGATAGTTTTCCTGTCTGAACTTTCGCTAAGCTCCATTTAACATCCTTGTTGCTTAGGTTTGAGTGATCAAATGTTAATGGTTTGTTGTGTGATGTGAGCGGTGGTCCAATATCACGATCCTGTTATTGATGAGCTGGGTTTTAATAACAGCTGATAACTGTGTAGATGGTGTGGATTGTGATAGGAAGGTGTCACACACATTTTAAGACTCATCTGTGCAAACCATTGCACAAAACCTGTTTGACCTGATGTCACCTACCTACCATCAAGTCGCCACCTACATTGATGATGAAGATTTTGCAAATGCTGTTGCCAACACTGGTGTTGCTATGGTGGTGATACAGAAGGAGCATTGCTCCAGGATTATTGCAGGACTTTGCCAAGGTGATGCATCCGATCCATGAGACTGCCTCTTCTTCTGTGCCGTCTGGTGGAGCATACAGAGGTGTTAATATGCAAAAGGCTGATTAAGGGCATGTCTACATCCATCTGCACTTGACTCTGGGAGTAATCAGGCTTGTGTGCACACAGCATTATAAATCTGATGATTTCCAAAGAGTGGAAGTGCAAATTTTCAATTTGTGCATGCACAGATTTTTAGTTATGAACCTACACTGAATTTGGCCCCAAGACAAAGTAATTAATATGTATCAGGAAAAGAAAACAGCCACTGCTGACAGGAGCATTTGCAGGTTGGTTTTGAAAACAACAATAACAACAACAATATTAATTAAAACTGATGCGCTGCATTGTGCTTAGGTAAGACACAGTCGGTACAAGTCAAACTGTAGCCGTAAGCTTTCACTCTCTTCCCTCTCGTCACACATGCTCAACCATACTGTGATTGATTCCACTTTGCTGAGGTGTTGCTGCTGTCAATCAAGCAGTCCGTGGCAACAGTTGTCACAGAGATGTAACAGTTCCAGACCACACACTCACAAACAAGCACCAGCATGCAAGTACACACAACTAAACAAATGACAACAGCACTGGCTCAGCAGGGATGTATCTGCTGTCCTGCTTGTCACATTATGGAGTGATACACGCACACGCATACACACACGCACACACACACAATGGTCAGTACTCTTTACTGGCACTTCCTGTTAGCTATTCACAAGGCACAAAAAAATTCCAGCTGTGTGTGGGGCCTAAGGTCCAAAGCCAGCTCCCTCCTGCCAGTGGGAGCTGGTCTCACTAGTTTCACTACACTAATTAGATTTCAAATATAATTGAAATGCTGGTTGACCCATGCACTTTGAATTACATTATACATACCTGTTAGATATTCACAAGACACTTAGACCATGAGCTCTGTGTGTGGCCTTGGGTTTAAAGCCTCCCATACAAACAAATTTCATCAGGAGATTCGGTACAAACAGCAGCTGGATAACTAGCTCAGCAGGGATGAGTTCACTGTACTGCTACCTGTCACACACACACACACACACACACACACACACACACACACACACACACACACACACACACACACACACACACACACAAACACATACAGGTTGAAGAGGACACTGTGTTCATAAAAGAGAACACTCCCCGTGTGACATTTACATATTCATAGCCAGGATACACATTTGACTAACGGCAAGGCTGCTCTCTTGGAACAGTGAATGGCTCACAGAAGCTCAGGAGCAGACAAGGGTGAAAGATTAATTAAAAGTACATCTCTGATTTTATTATTGCACCATACAATACCCACAAATCGGTGTGTCCTTAAGCCTTTAGATGTTTTGAAATTACATTTTAATTGTGTTGGCTTTAAACCATGAAGAAAAAAATGCATTGTGTGACAAGAAGTTGTAGCATCACTTAGTTCACCAGAACCTGTGAGTTCTGACATTAACTGTACAGAAACCGTGGAGTGAAATTGTGTTGGGAACAGACACTTATGGGGATATAAGAGGTAACATATTATTTCCCCACACAACCTGGATGTGAACACTCTCTTGGCTACCACAGTTGAGGGAGCACAAGGGTCCATTTGCCATGGAGGGGAATTTGTTGAGCTGAACAGCTCTGGTAGCATATAGCTCTGAAGCAAAGACAGAGGCTCTCAGATGTGCCATATTGTGATATTAAAGATAACCCGATGCCTGCCAAGACAGGAAACTGATTCAGGCAGCTGATCTTTTAAGACTGAATGTTGTTTTGATGTGGTTTGTGAACAGAAGCTGTTAAAAAGAGGGGATATGAAAGAGGAGATAGGTCTCCAGGTCAGTCGGTCTCAGCAGCACTCAGGTTGTATTCTCTGCAGGATGGATAAATTAAGAAGCATTTAAGGTAGCGGGGCTGAGGTGACTTTTGTGTTGCTGTTCTCTGGCTGCACAAACAACTTACAGTTCCAGAACAGAAGGACATCCCAGCGGAGTTAGCGGCACAAGCAGAAACAATGTTTTTTTTTTCCCTGCTACAGAAATAGCACTTGCCACTGAGTGCTGAGATTTGGCAGGCTGGAAAAGGGCCAGCTTTGGAGTGGTTGTGCATGTGAAGAAAACAAGGTGCTCTGTCACTCTTAAGGTGGAAGCACATGGTAACGCAGGGAAGGGTAACTTCCCAATCTTTCTCCTTAATCTAAATCAGTCTTACACAGACTATGTGGCTGGAATGTGCTGCATAACCACAATACTGCAAAGCAAAAAAAATTTACTGGCAGAAGCTGAGGATATCACCAACACATGTCTGCACACACAAAGCAGGTCATCACATAGTAGAAGCTTCGGCTGGGCATGTAGGCAAACATTTATCCACAGTGTTGCTGTGGCCACACAAGTGGTTTGGCAACAGTTTCAGGTCTAATACACACACACTCACAAAAAATTGTTGCTATAGGGGAAAACACAGCTAAAATGTATTATTGTAGATATTCCTTACTATACACATCCAGAATCAGGCAGGGCTGGTGAGTGAACAAGTACTACATGCATCATTCAGTGTGTTGATCCACAGAGAGGAGTGAGCAAAAGCCTATTAGATGGTGTAGTACTGTATGTGTGAAATAGCATTTGGAATTAAGAAGTTGAGAAAATGGAGCTGCATTGATTTTCATAGGGGAAAAGTATGTTGCATGGATCTCTTTTTGGAGCAAGAGCTGACGAAGAATGATGATGAAGAGATCATTTTCTTCAAAGCTGCAGACAAATGCCAAGAAATTGCAAAGCCACTACCAATCTGCTGGCTTGTGTTACCTTTATGGCTTTAAAATTTATTCCCACACATTCAAGTACACACTACCACTTACACAGTAACAGAGGTTCAATAACACGGTAACAAACATTAATGCACCAACCAGAGCACAGGCTCACTCTCTCTAATTGTCTTTGAGGTGACTCTGGCACTCCGTGCTTAGATCTATGGGAGGATGAGTGATGATTATGGGCCTGCGGAGCATCACTTTTGAAAAGAGACACTCACATGAGTGCATTTATTCATACACATTACCCAGCAATCACCCGCAAATGCCCTTGCACACCCACCCACACCCACATGCAAACCTATTCTCATAAACCTTTTGAGCCTGCTCACACAAACATTAACACAGCTGCAGACCTCATTTAAATTCATTGTATTTATATGTTAAGGGAAGCTGATTGATATTTGTAAAGTGATATAGAACAGATTTTGTTTTTTTCCCAGGGTAGGGGGACTTGGTCGGAAAAAGAAGGTCAAGCAGTCTTTCTCATTACCTGGTAAACATATGTGAGGTTTATATTCTCTATTAGCATATTGCGATGGAAAAATTGGAATAAAAGATTGAACTGGAAGAATTGATCATTTTAATGCAGTTATTCAGTCATCTTAGAAAACTTTCTGTCAACCATCAGAGACACAGAATTTAGCCTGAACCTTTTCAACTCTGACATTCATGAAAAATACGAAGAAAATATAACTTGTACGCGAAGGTTTATTTGACACAGACAAAATAAATTGACGAGTTAATTAATAAATAGGTGGAAAAAACACTACAGCCAAATGTTGTTATCTGAAGATAAATCACATGGAATTCACAGTTGTTGAAAGGTTGAGAATTGTATTTATTTATTCTTTTTAAGTGCAATGCATCTTCATTTCAGTAGCATCTGTTCAAAGCACTGGTGAATACCAATGATATTTATGTATGTCAGATAAACAATGAATGACCTGATATCAGTCAAGTTCTTTCTAATAAGAGAGACATCAGCCCATTCATTTGACAAAAATGTCATTTCATTTATTTCTGACGAAAGTAAATGAGTCACTGGAAGAGTGTTAAGTAGGGGAGGAAGGAGAGATAGTGTAGTGAGATTGGAGAGGAAATGGAAAACTATATTTTCTAGTATGAATTATGTTCTGTTCAATTCTACATTGCAAAACATATTTTTAGGGGAAAATGGGATGATAATGTGACCTGATGTGTCCTTCAATAATAATTTTCTTCAACAGTTACTGGGGTTTCGGTGGGATATAAGTGCAAAGGAGACAGCCTTGAAGTAATGGCCAACATCAAGTATGAGTCTCTGTAATAGTTAGAGGTGTGTGTGTGTTTGTGTGTGTGTGTGTCACTTAATATAAATGTGTTTATTGTGCCTGTTCATTTCAGATAAGTATGTGGGAGCTGAGGTTCAGTTTTCCTATATTTTACCATATGACGGTAACATAGAAGTTGTGTATCGTGTGTGTGTGTGTGTGTGTGTGTGTGTGTGTTGGTTCTCACAGACACACACTGACACTTCAAGTGTACCACAACTGTCCTGATGAATGTTACTACCTGCTGCATTTGTTTCCTCTCATCATCCTCTCCTCTCCCCTGATAGTCAACCTTGTATCATGCCTGATACACACACACGCGTGCGCACGCACACACACACACACATACAAACACACACACATTAATATGAAATACTGCAGCTCGCCTCCTGCTGACAACGCACTATTATAAAATGTCTTCCTTTTTTATCCTCCCTCATTCCTTCTCACTCTTTTTTTTGGTCCATCCCTGCTAAGTTGAATGCATTTTCACATACAGGGAGGTTCAAAAGTGCAGGCCATTCATAATACATTTTTATCACCTTACTTATAACAAGTGCATTTTTGCTGTTCCAAAAACTGCAAGAAAAGAGAGAACTAAATACATTAAGAATACAGAAAATACCTGCCACAGAGCAGAACACAGCACCCGACTAACCGCCTTTTCAAATAGACCTCTGCATTAATTACAGAAATAACTCTTACATTCCTGCATTTACAAATTAAGAAATAAGGCCCATGGCGCTTTACTGTCATTAACTCCCAGTCCAGTATTTTGTGGAAATTTTCATATAAATTACACAATCTGCATAAAATATGACTTGAATAAATTCTTTTTCTATCAATGATGGAGTTGGTGATTTTGCTTTTAATGTCCTTTGTTCCTTGATCAATTCATTTTATATGCATCACACTTTCCTTGTCAAGTATTCATCAAATTGATACCAATTTTGAAAATCTCTCAAGCAGTTATAGCTCTGAAATGATATGGGCATTCATTTTTCATAAGTTTTACAGCTACTCTGGGATAGCGGTTGGAAGATTTCCTCAACACCCAAGGCGGGGTGTTGGGTCTACTTTTGTTGAGATGTTCAAGTTTAAGTTTAATTTAGGAGGTCCTCTGCGGTGTCCAAGTAGTTACTGAACTTGAAAATGTTGTCTTGTAAAGCACTCAGTGACGATCATGCCAAAGTAAAGGGGCTCTGCCTTGCTACAAACAGTAGAGTTTGTTTAATACTGGAATATTTGATTTCTCCTAATTATTGATTAAAAAAAAAAAGTGATCACAGGACAAACAGACCATGAACCTATCAGGTCTCTGCTTCCTGTCTGCATGCACAACTGATGGCTCATCGGTAACGCTTCCTTTTACAGTACGGTAATTACCAGGCAATTACCAGGTAATAAGATGTATTTACTAGGTAATAACCAGGTAATTAAATGCAATTACATTGTAATTACCAAGGTAATTACCCAGTATTTACAGATATTTTCCTGACTACTACCAGGCATTTACCCAATAATTTCCTGGTAGATACACAGTAATTGTATATTGTAGATTTTAAACCCGGTAGTTAAAAAATATTTACCTGATATTTATCTGGTAAATACCAACAAGTTACCTGGTATTTACCCAATAATTATCAGGTAGATATCCTGCAATTGCATGTAGACTATAAACCCACTGAATGTGTCTATATGTGACTTTGTTAGGGTGATAATAACTTAGATATTTACCTGGTAATTACCAGGTATTTACCCCAAATCATCACACGTTTACCTGGTAACTACCACTTATTTACGTGGTAGTTACCTGATATTTACCTGGTAAATATCAACTAGTTACCTAGTATTTACTAGAAATATACGGAAAACTACCAGGTATTTATCCAGGAATTATAGATTATGTATTACCAGTCAACCTGTGAGGGTATAACTTGCAACTATTTACCAAGTAATTACTTTCTAATTACCCAGTAGTTACACTTTACATTATCAGGTAAAACCTTGTGAATTACCCTGTAAGGAAGGTTGAACTGTACTGTAAAAGGAAGCGTGGTTTGTTTCAATGATATTACCATGTACTTTCCTGGTAACTGTAGATTATAATCCTCTGCCCCCCATCACGGTGTGTAATTTTGAACATGGTACCTGGTAAAAACTCCCATATCTACCTGATAATTAACAGGTAAATATCAGAGTTTTACAGAGTAGTTACCATGTAAGAAAAGTGTAATTGTACTGTAAAAGGAAGCGTGGTTTGTTTCAATGATATTACCATATACTTTCCTGGTAACTGTAGATTATAATCCTGTGGAGTTTTGAACATGGTACCTGGCAAAAACTCCCATATCTCCCTGATAATTATCAGGTAAATATCAGGGTGATATCGGAGTTTTACAGAGTAGTTACCATGTAAGAAAGGTGGAACTGTACTGTAAAAGGAAGCATGGTTTGTTTCAATGATATTACCATGTACTTTCCTTTACATAAAGATACAATGCATTTTGTTACACTCTGTGACAAATAAGCAAAAGCATGTGAACTGTCAAAGAGACTAACTTTAATCCTCTTAATCTGCAAAACAGTGAACTTGAAGAGAGTAACTTCAATACTCTTAAAGGTATACGCAAACATTTTTTTTGTGTGTCTTGTCTCACTCCCGAGTCCATGACAGGCAGATAGACACCATCCTTTCAACTGTGCGTGCAGTAACAAGGGAGATACGGGCAGAGCTGGCGCACCGCTAATTAGCTTAGCTCAAACGTTGGAAGTATATAGGTAGTGTTAGCCTGCCTCCACCTAAAGTCGCTAATTAGCTTAGCTCAAACACTGGAAGTGTATGGGTAGTGTTAGCCTGCCTCCACCTAAAGTCATCAGAGAAACTCTTCAGCAACTCTAAACGGAAACCGGCGGGCCGATCTTCGTCTCAGAGCTGACAAAACTCTCTGGTAAGACATCTTGAGCGGTCAAATGCCGTTAACAAGACGAGATCGGTCAAAACGGAGGGTTCAAGCAGAGACGGTTATTTTGGTTCAAGCGAGCTACATCCAGGGTAGGTTAGCTTCCTATTTCAAAACAAAAGCACAAATTATATCGTCATGGTTTTCTGTATGTAAAGAGCAGCCGGTGTTTGGTTGGTCACACCGCAGCTTGAGTAGCGCCGAATTTGTCCTAACAAAATTGTAAACCACAGCTGGTATTTTGACAAATCAACGACACACTGCTGATCTAAACGTCTACTTTCTCACCTAAAAATGTTTGAAATGTCGATAAAGTGATATATTTACAGAGTTTAGAGCTAAAATGAAATCAGCTTCTGACTGCTGATTTCGGCTCAGGTAGGAGGCAGGCTAACACTACCCATACACTTACAGCGTTTAAGCAAAGCTAATTACCGACGATAGGGGCTCTGCCTTGTTACTGCACGCAAAGTCAAAAGGATGGTGTCTATCTGCTGGTCATGGACTCGGGAGTGAGGCAAGACACGGAAAAAAAATGCTGGCCTATCCCTTTATGTGCTAAACATACAATAACTTGCATATTAAAAAAGAAAATGAAAAGAAAAACACAAAGTGCAGAGCTTTTTGCCTCCTTCACATGTCCAGTAGACACATTTTGGCAAATTACATCCATAAAAACTATAACCTATCCACACCCCACCCCACCCAACAGAGATGGGTGCTCCAAGGCTATCCCAGTGATGCTTCTCCCTAGCATGAGGACATACAGGTATTCTGTGCTACTGCTTGTGGTCGCCAGGTACTGCACCATGTTTGTTCCAGGCTGAAGAATAAAGAAAAAGAAAAAACAAGATTCAAAAATTAGTTTGTACAACAGGTTAGGTTCATCTCTACAGGTAATGCTGTACCAGACACTGTATCTGGAGTCTTAGCCCATAGCACATTTCTTTAGGCACATGTAACAGCCATCTCAGGTAGATATAAAATCTGTACACTGGGTAGTTACAGTAGCCCATACTGTATGTGCTAAGCCAACAAACTATGCATCTCTGCATTGAACCCTTCAAATACCCATCCTGTTGATGCCCATGTGGTAGAAACAAATCATGAACTATATTTTTACAATAATGTTTTCGAAAATATCTATTTATTCCATTAATTTTTAATCAGGGCCCTATATGAATTCTGGGATGAGGGATTCCTTGATTTTTAGCCAGAAGTCGAAATCAAATATGCATTTTAGACAGGGCAACACACAAACATATACTCACCATGCCTTGAGTGTCCATGAGAGGAGGCCACAATGTCATTTGCCAGCACTTCTCACCAGTTATACTGGGTTCTGTAGTGGGCAGAGAAAAGAAAGACCACAATAATCTCAAAATAGCAAACCCAAATACTCCAACCTAGCACCAACAAGCACTGCTAGCAAAACGTCTCTGCTGCTAGTCACTATGGTGACGTCCGTTACGCACCCCCCCCCCCCTCCTCCTCCTCCCTCCACTAACGACAAAGCAAAACAGTTCGAGCTATACACACACACGGCTAACAGAAAACTACACTCACCCTACACTCATAGACTTTGATAGACAGCTATGTGCAGCAGAAGCAGAGTAGGAGGGCTACTAGCACCACCAGATGTCCTGGATGTTAGCCAGTGCTGGTAGCAAGTCTCTTCCTCTTAGCAGCAGCAGCATCGCAAAGGAAAGGTGAGCTAGCTCGATGCTAACTTCGACTAGCGCTAGCAGTTAGCATCCGCTGCTAACACCCACTTCCCAACTCACCACAACGGTCCTCCTGTCAATTAAAACACAAGACTGGAGGCTACCGTCATTTCCTTTCCTTCACGGCCCTGACAATTGATGCTGCTGCTGCTGCTGTGATGGAAACTATCTTATCAGGTGAAAATAACTAGCTAGCTAGCAAGTTAGCAAGCAAGCAACACGAGGAAACAATGCCTGGCCGCAGAGTGAGGTGAAGTTTTTAAAGTAACACTAATTGGCTACCACATTAAACTACCAAACCTGTAGGCTAATAATTATAAGTTTACTTACCAAACACTGTTTTCTGAAGCTGGAGAGTGATTAATGTGTCGTCCAAATCTCAGCCCAATCTGTTGGGTCGAAATATTTAACCCAACCTTGGAGTTTTTACCAGGTACCATGTTCAAAACACCCTGATGGGTGGTAGAGGATTATAATCTACAGTTACCAGGAAAGTACATGGTAATATCATTGAAACAAACCATGCTTCCTTTTACAGTACAGTTCCACCTTTCTTACAGGGTAACTACTCTGTAAAACTCCGATATCACCCTGATATTTACCTGATAATTATCAGGGAGATATGGGAGTTTTTGCCAGGTACCATGTTCAAAACTCCACAGGATTATAATCTACAGTTACCAGGAAAGTATATGGTAATATCATTGAAACAAACCACGCTTCCTTTTACAGTACAATTCCACCTTTCTTACAGGGTAACTACTCTGTAAAACTCCAATATCACCCTGATATTTACCTGATAATTATCAGGGAGATATGGGAGTTTTTGCCAGGTACCATGTTCAAAACTCCACAAGATTATAATCTACAGTTACCAGGAAAGTACATGGTAATATCATTGAAACAAACCACGCTTCCTTTTACAGTACAATTACACTTTTCTTACATGGTAACGACTCTGTAAAACTCTGATATTTACCTGTTAATTATCAGGTAGATATGGGAGTTTTTACCAGGTACCATGTTCAAAACTACACAGCCTGATGGGGGGCAGAGGATTATAATCTACAGTTACCAGGAAAGTACATGGTAATATCATTGAAACAAACCACGCTTCCTTTTACAGTACAGTTCAACCTTCCTTACAGGGTAATTCACAAGGTTTTACCTGATAATGTAAAGTGTAACTACTGGGTAATTAGAAAGTAATTACTTGGTAAATAGTTGCAAGTTATACCCTCACAGGTTGACTGGTAATACATAATCTATAATTCCTGGATAAATACCTGGTAGTTTTCCGTATATTTCTAGTAAATACTAGGTAACTAGTTGATATTTACCAGGTAAATATCAAGTAACTACCACGTAAATAAGTGGTAGTTACCAGGTAAACGTGTGATGATTTGGGGTAAATACCTGGTAATTACCAGGTAAATATCTAAGTTATTATCACCCTAACAAAGTCACATATAGACACATTCAGTGGGTTTATAGTCTACAATATGCAATTGCAGGATATCTACCTGATAATTATTGGGTAAATACCAGGTAACTTGTTGGTATTTACCAGATAAATATCAGGTAAATATTTTTTAACTACCGGGTTTAAAACCAGGAAATTATTGGGTAAATGCCTGGTAGTAGTCAGGAAAAATATCTGTAAATACTGGGTAATTACCTAGTAAGTACTTGGTAATTACCATTTAATTACCTGGTTATTACCTAGTAAATACATCTTATTACCTGGTAATTGCTTGGTAATTACCGTACTGTAAAAGGAAGCGTTACCGGAAGGTCTTCTGTGGAGCTCCATTAACAGTGAGCTGATTGGGTTGATAGGTGAAATCACAGGGGACCTTTTCCATGGTGTACCCTCTCAAGGTCTTCGTGTTCTTACTGTAGGTCTTTAATCTGTCTTTTATCTATTCTGCTCATGCATGAACACTGGAAAACCTAAAGACAGCATGCACACCTGTTCAAATCAAATCAAATCGAATCAACTTTATTTGTCCTGCAAGGGAAATGTTTCTTGGGCAAGTAACACAGGAAGAAACAACTGCCTTGTTCATACATAGGCCTACACAACAGAATATACAACAGTATCAATGACATGCATACACACACAAAAAAAGGAAGGAAGGAAGTTCTGGCGTCTTCCTTGCATCTGTTGAAGGGAAAATCATTTTCAAGGAAGTTGCATTTAATTACTTCATTAGTTGATGTAGTTGGCTCTAAAGACCAATATGCCTTCTCCTAAAGAGAGTCACTACAGCCCTTCTGCAGCTCTGTCATTCATACTCTATACTCCTTTTTCAGGATCAAGTATGCAAAGATCTTACTGATCTCATCCACCTTACTGCCGATCACACTTGTGGTTCTTAGCTGTAAGAAGGCCAATAATTGCAGTTATGGTCTGGTATGTTTGTCTGATAATCTAATGAATGATTGCAATCACACATCAGGTCATTATAGTCCAGTAAAGATTGATTATAATAATATGAAGGTTTTAATTGCAGCACTGATGAAGTACTGTGACATAGATACAGAAACAGTAAACCTGATTTAAACCAGATAGAAGACTGTTGTTATTCTATCTGAGACAAACAGCAAATGAGTCATATTAATGGAAATATACCATTGTCACACTGGTGCTTGTGATCATAATCAGACTATAAGTATTCAAGGCAGCCTTTTCTAAAGGCTAATCTGAAATGGTCACGTATATCAAGAGAGAATGGTTTATTAATACAATTATTCTTATTATTTTTCTTTATATAATTTATATTTGCTGCCTCGCAAAATAAAACAAAGGTCAATTCATCAACAATTCATCTGCTTATCCACTGTGCTTTGTTATGCACTGACACAACACAACCATATGTTTGACAGTCATAAACAATTTATCATGGCCACAAAAAATAAATAAAAAGATAAATGAATAAATAAAAAACCCAATAATAATAGTAATAGTAATTTCAGTGTGGAAAGTATAATAAATGATAGGATACCTTAAAATGTGGGCTTCAGTTTTTTGAATTTGCTAACACCATGGTTTGAATTTTCTTGTAACAAGAGTTTAATGTGTAAATACTATAGAACAAACCAAAACAATAATATCTTAAACCAATTGGTTCTGGTAGTGAAACACAAAAGTCTCCTCTTGTCTGTCTAGTTTATAGAGTATCCAGAGGGTAATGCTTTGATAGGACACACACTCTTCTGTCACTCTCAATCTCCCATCCAACACACACACTGGTACCTTCCTTTCACTGTTTGATCATATTCTTTCTTGTTCATTATAGCAAGTCAAATTTTGTGGCCACTTCATCAGCAGTGATGAAAACACTCCAACACAAAATGACACACATGACAATCGTCCACTTACCAGACCAATTCAATTTCTGACCAATTACTTGTCTTTTCTTCCCTTCACTCGTTCTCATGCTCACACTCCCTCTTTCAGGTGCAATTTGATTAATGGAATATAATTTGAAGAGATGAAACATTTTTGATACATTTAAAATATACATGGGCTGTCATTCACTGGACCCATGATATTATAAGATTCTACAGAACAGGCCTGTAGGGATTGACAGCAAATGACAACCAGGCTCTTTGCCCTAGTCCAGGGACTACAGCTGGTTGGGGTAACTCTGTTGCTCCATTCACTGTTCTCCATCACTTGTCTCAATGGCTGATACTCTGGAGCATACAGCTCTCAGCTCACTGGGTGGTTTTGGCTGAGGCATCCTTTCATGCGCAGGTACAGTTCTCAAGCAATGCATGCATTCCCCCTCTCCATGAGAATGGATGACTGTCTCTTGACTGTTATCTTTTTCTGCATACATGCTGACTCTGCTCCTTTTGTTTTAAGGGCTAATCACTTACATATAGTAGACAGTTGCAGTGCTGACTTCATGAGGTTGAAAAGTTTCCTGGCACTCCACAGGATCCTATTTAACTCAAAAACACTGAAATATAGTCTTCAATTCCATATTGTATAAACGGCCAATAAAACAGTTTCCTTTGTCATGTATTCCTTAATAATATTCCTCTGTTGTGTCTTTGTCTTTTTCATCAAGGCTCCACTTTCTTCCAGGTTTGGTTTGGTTTGGTTTGGCACAGGGTAAGGGGAATGGATGCCGGCATTTGTATTTGACTTTTTTTGCCTGGATAGCCTACTTTATGTTAATTGGTATTTAACTCCTCAAAAACAGGTAGGGGTATTATTATTGTTGCTGATAAAGCACTGCCCACAGACCTCAATTTTATGGATTGCTGGACTAGTTAACATCTCAAGATACTAAAGCACAATAGGCCTCATTCGCGCTCGCCTCATTCAGTTATATTTACTAGAGTCAGCAGTGGATGCAGCACATCAGGTTATAATGTTTTTTTAAGAGACCACAATGATTTATTCAGTAAAATAATTATTAAAAACATCAAAATAAGAAAATTATTCTGATTCAGTATGTAAGTATGCTCCTGTGTGCAAAGATTTTGTTCTTAGCTAAGAATAAATCCTGGTTAAGAAAACATTCATGAATGCCACAATCTTCATAAAATCTTTGTAAGTAGGACTAAAGAACAAATTTGTTCTTAAGAACGGTTTGTGAATGAGGCCCAATGCTCTGCTGTCCACTGTGTAGGTGCTTTGGATAGAAGCTAAAGCTTTTCATGCACTCTGGCTTGGTCTTCATTTCGCTGGGTTAGATTTTCTCATACACTCATTAGGGCTCTCTAAGAGCTATCATAGTGGCCCCTCTGACCTCTCCCACATTCCTTGCTCTTTATCGTGTAGCTGCCTCACTGCTTTAAGGTCTTATCTGACCACCTTCACTGGCCACAAAGCCCCACACATACCTGATGTTTAAATAGGTCACATTTTATGGGGTGCTGTTTAACAAAATGTAAGCAGAAGAGGATCCGCCTCAGGTTATCACCATAGTCATGAAAAGGTTTGGAGAAGCAGAGCATGCCATTGTTACATTCCCTATGCTGTCTAGGAGAAATGAGTAAGCAACAGTATCAATAATTGAGAAAACCGGGTCAAAACATAAATGAAGCAGAGATCCTGATTTTCATGAACAAGGAATTTTATTAAGAAAATGAATTAATCATAATTAATGAAATACCAACGCCACCAACAGGAAGAGATTCACTGGCCACAATGCCGCAATCAGCTCTCACGGTCTGTTGGCTGGCCCATTCTGGCCCTGAGCACCAGTTGGCATCTCAGAGGGAATTGGGCACAGGTGAGCCAGATTACCTGCTGGAGGAGAGAGGAGAACAGAACAGGGTGCACCAACACACCCACACACAAACAAACAAAAACACGGCACATAACATCATCCAAACATAAAGCAGCACTCATCTCTTAGATCATTGTGGACACCCTCCATGAACCTTTGAAAAGCTGTCAGGCAGTTGGTAAGGCCAAAGGGGGCAGACTGTATGCAGTGAGGTATCTGGAGCTCTCACTGACAAAGCCCTGGCGGCATACATCGAGCCGATTCCTCTCAAGTCAACCTGTTCTGACATTCTGTGTAATCACACATGTGTGAAGGCAGGACATTGTTTCACTTGCCTCAATGCTCGCAACACACCTGTTATTCTGATTTCCTCACATGTAGCTTTTCACGTCGATTGTGTGATCACACTAATTAAACAGAATTCAAAGGCCACCTTGGCTTGCAGTATGTGATCTGATATTACAAATGAATTTATGCTGAGGAATACTAATAACCTGTCTGCTGTGATGTGATCTACATACTGCACTACACCTTGTTTCGTAATGGAGGAAGTGCCCTAGGACTGTCATTTAAATGAAAATGATATTGATTCAAAATGAAGTTAAAGCCAGGTTAAAAAAAAATTGCTGCAGATGGTATCTAACACAGACAAAATGTAGCTGTCCACTCTGTAATCTAGATGAATTATACCTCGAGTAATTATATTAAATTTATCGAAAATCAAATTAACCATGCAGGACAACTTTAATGTGCAACAAAATGTATTAATAACTGTGACAACTAGCTTATTTAGAATAAAGGCCATCCCACTAAGGAAATTACTTAACAGTTCAGGGCAAATGAATCTGGTTAACATTATACTAAAGGTAAAAATGACTATGCATTATAAAATACAGCTTTACACTTGTGCAGCATGTTTTTAAAGTTAATTTGGCCATTGGGGTGTTTACTCTGAAAGTTCCCTGTCAAACGTTTACAAGGTTACAAAAGTTAAAGGAGAATTCTGGTCATTTTTGACCCCTAAATCGTTTTCCTGATGGTCACCCAGTGTTGGGGGGAGGAAAAACTAAAATTGATGCAGGCAAACCAGAGTTACACCATGACTAGACGGCGCTAGCGATAGCCAGCGACAACGCTAACCCATGTGGGCAATTCTTTCAACCACAACAAACACTCAAAAAACAATCAGATATCTATGGTACATGACTCGAATCCTTACGAGACACCACTGAACTCATATAGTGTACAGTATAGACAGTATAAACTTTGTATTTTTGCATGTTATCACTCAGATAGCCTAACTCTGAAACATCCTGGAAAGACATTATTATCCGATCGCAGAGCGCCTGCTCTCCCTGCCACAGAAACAAACACTTTTTCCTTGTTGTAATGATATCTTTACAAAAATAAATGGTCGAGCAGTGCAGTGGTAATGTCCAAAATATCTCTGACCGGGTGGCCATGGTGTAACTCGGTTTGCCTGCATCAATTTTAGTCGTGTTTTTTGCTCCCCCCAACACTGGGTGACCATCAGGACAACAATTTAGGGGTCAAAAATGACCGGAATTCTCCTTTAAGGCTTTTTCTCTAAATGAACACTGAACAAGTAATACTATTACTTGCTACTTTCTTGCTGTTACTAAGTGCAAAATTTTTGCATGTGAATTTCAAAAACAAACCTTTCAGTGGATGAACTAAAAGTGCCTTTCTTCAACTCTCCTCAAAATGACGTGAGAGTTATAAAGGCTCCCAATCAAATCACAGCAAAACACATTTGGCACTTACAGACTTATTGTGTAAGTTTTCCATTAATGTAATTTATGATTTGAGAATTGTTTGACTCTTGTTGTGCATAAATAGAGAGCTGATCTTTGACATCAATAACTCACTACACATTTGGAATAGTCTGCTATCCATAGAGTGAGATTCAAGGGATAGTGGTTGAGTCCCCACAGGGGTAATGAGAACAGAAAACAACAACACTTATTATGATATGAAAAATACGTGTTGTACAAGACAAGAGATGCCACCAATATGATAAATAAGAATCCAAAACGAGAGGATGACATGATGTAGGGAGACATCAGGATAATCAGTATCAGCAGCCCGAGGCAGCAAACAATGACACCCAGTAACAACAGCAGCAGCAGCAGCAATGATATCAAGGATCAGATGGGTGAAGGAGTGAACACATCAGATAATAAAGAGCATCACTGACTTGTTTTCAATATTCATTCATCCCAGTAAGAGTTAGTTGATGCTACTCAGCTGATGGGGTGCTCCCAGTGTGGTATTTATGATGGATACAACAAACATGAATGCACGGTGCACAGAGAGATGGTGCAACTGGTGTGTGTGTGTGTGTGTGTGTGTGTGTGAGAGAGAGAGAGAGAGAGAGAGAGAGAGAGAGAGAGAGAGAGAGAGAGAGAGAGAGAGAGAGAGAGAGAGAGAAAGAAAAGGTGAAATTTATTCAGTGAAAATGAAGGGAATGAAAAGATGTGTGAGTGTGAAAACGTGTGTGGTAAACATTAGTGTATGTTAATTACAGTTATATTGGTCAATTTTGCATTTAGCCGTAAAAACATCAACAATGAAGGATCACACACACACACACACATATTGTGGGGCTTGCAACACATTTGCATCAGAGAGAGCATTTGCACCCTGCAGAGTAATGGATTGAAGAGGGAAATTATATTTGCATGTGTTTGTGTGTGAGAGTGTTTGTGGACGTGTATGCTCATGCGAGTACGTGTCAGTGGTTATCCACCCCTCAAACTCTACACAGGGTGAACTTTTCATAGTAGCACATGCCTACAAGGTTGCCAAAGACTCATCAAAGTCCAGCAGGCTCACTGTTTATGCAGAACTAGAAGAAGAGGCAGCTGTGGAGATCAAACTGGGGAGAGAGAGTGATCCAAAGTCAGTGGTAAATGTACCTGAATCAATGAGAGAGATGAAATGAAATGTTTCATCTCTGTTGAAAGAAAAAGACAGAGAAGGAGGGGGAATGAACTTGTGTCTGCTCTAAACACCCACCAAGTCCAGACACAGCAGTCTGATTTGAGGGCAGGACGAGGTGTTCTGTCTACCTGTTTGCATCATAGTGTCCTGCATGGCTACATTATTACTGTGTAATTTCCATTCAGCAGCATGTTGGTTTGTGTGTGTGTGTGTGTGTGTGTGTGTGTGTGTGTGTGTGTGTGTGTGTGTGTGTGTGTGTGTGTGTGTGTGTGTGTGTGTGTGTGTGTGTGTGTGTGTGTGTGTGTGTGTGTGTGTGTGTGTGTGTGTGTGTGTGTGTATTGCTACAGTGGTAGGGGTGGGGCAGAGGGTGAGCCATATGCCAGACCATATGGGTCTGCAGGGGCTCTGCTCTGTCTGCCTGGGGGAAAGTAAACATGTCTGAAACACACAAGTAAACACTGAGCCAAGATGCTCCTGTTGATGACACCATTTGATAAATCCTCTCTATCCCTAGAGAGGCATGGAGGGGAGAAATGGCCAGGGGCTAACAATGTATTGCCTTGCAATTACAAGTACGTCTTGCTGCACTGACAAAGCAGTCATCATTCTGTATAAACACAGTTATGCCCAGTATAAACACACAATATTTTGCAACCTAGAGTAGTTACACAAATAGCTAAATCAAGACAATACTTCCAGTTAGGAGGTACCAGAATCAGAATTAATCAAGAACAGAATAAAGAGTTCTTTATTATGCTAGTATCTCAGCATGCAAACATTTCCATCCACAAGCTGTGAGCAAAACACAGCCTCCTCTTTCATTCTGATTGAGGGCTGTTAAGCATCAAACTAATGAATATGGAGTTCAAACGACTATTAATTGATTTTTGGCCACTTAAGACCAGCGGAACAAGCTGTATACACAACACAGAAATATCGTCTAGCTACTAATGAAGTTGTTGTGGTGGACATGTTAGTGAACTGTTGCCTATTTACACATCCAGCAGAAACGGAACAACATTAGCATTCATTTGAAACTCTGGGTCTGTTTGATGAAAACAGCCGTCAGCAGTGTGTTGAAGTTACACTCTTACTGCGCTACAGAAGAGAGCCGACCAGAAATTGAGCGCCAAAACAATCTAATACCAAAAGAATGAGCTAAAAGATGCTATAAAGCTTTGTTGGTCTGAGGGGAACTGCATAGTTAGGCGATCATTTTCTGTGGGTTAGTTTTAACATTACATGTAGTCTTTTGATTCATTGTTGATAAAAAAAATGCTTTATTGTTCTTCGTTTCACTTTTATTAAGGGCTTTTATCTGTGCCTCGAAAATACATGCCACACTGCTACACAACCTCAGCCATTCTCCAGTGTAACACACACACGTTCCCTTCATACCACAAACACAAGGCACCAAATCCCTGGAAACAGTAGCCTATATCATATGATCCTTCGTTACCTGATGTTCTACTCCTTTGCCTGGTGTAGTCCTGTGTTTCTGCTGAGTGAAGTGGAAGTTCTGCAAGAATCCTGGCTGCCTACCACACTTCTGTCAGGGTACGACAAGCTGCGGATTCCTCCATGGCTGTTTTATAATCAGTGTTGTGGTGGTCTGCCAGCTGACATCTGTTGCTTGGCGCAATTTGTGCCAGCTTCCTTTTGCCTCTTTCATCAGCAAGCTCTTTCCAGTCTTTGGCTTGTCAGTGTCCGCTTGGGGGGGGGGAGAGTTGAATGATTCTTAGAAAAACATGCAGTTCTTTTGACACTCTAACCTGCATTACCAATTTACAGTAAGTTGGTGTCACAGCTCCCTTCTGTGACAATGATCTGTGGTGCTTAAAGACGGTGGATGTTGGCTGCATGTGGGGCCTTGGGTTAAAGGTTGGTATCTTTAAACAGTAAGCCGCCCTGTCCAGCACTTAATGATGCCTAAAATATGCTAACCATTATCCAAATGGCTACATTATTCATGCTCAATGGGCAATTTGTTCAAATGCAGCATCTCAAATGGGCTGCAGGTAATTTCCCTCCAATTTTCCTTTTAAATTCTAAGTTACCATGGACTGCTTTTTCTAATTCAACTTCTCCAATCACTTCTCACTCATATGCATCAATATAGCAATCCATTTTTCTCTACTCCTGGCTCGGGGAGAAAATGAATGAGTGTGTGATAATGCGCGGACTGCTGCAGCCCAAGGTCATATCTAAACAGGAAATAAATGGCAACCCAAGAAATAACATGCTTAACCAATCAGAGCTTTACCCATGTGATTTTGCAATATTGGTTTGCAGATTGGTCTGCTACAGTGTGGTGATTGATCACAATGGGTGTTCAGTATGTTCTCATGATTCTGGTCTGTTTGTGTATGAATGCACAGACTGCATGGTTTCACAATAAATCAATTTTTATTTGATATATGACTTTAAACAAAGGCTAAAGGCTTTAGCTTAGAGTCTTCTGCTGTTGTTGTTAATGTGTGTTGGTGCTCATGTCCATATGTTTAAGCATTTGCTTGTATGCAAGACAGTAAGTGTGACTGTGTATGTGTGCATCTAGCTTAGTGGATGTGTAAATATTTATCAAGTGTGTCAGGACCACGGTTTCTAGGAATTCGCTATAATTCATCAGTTTTAGTGAAATGAATGGTAAAAATTGTATTTTCTTCAGAATTAATATGTTATGGTGGAGCTTTTGATGAGAAAAAAATATGTGTGAATATTTGACATATTTTATCAGTATGTGTGTGCAGTCTTTCCCCGTTCTAAGCTGCAGCACTAGAAAATCTGGGCAGCTAAATTCAGTGTGTGTGTGAGAGAGAGAGAACTCATGGTACTAGGGGTTCATGACAAAAGTGCAGGCTGAAAGATTCTGAATTTCTACTTATCTACTTGCCCCAACAGTGGTTCACACTTTTACACACACCTCTCCAAATCTTTTCTCTCCCCAGGCAGGTAACATCCAATCATCCCATCATTTCTCTTCACATATCACCAACCAGACAAACCTTCTATCTTGGTCTGCATGCCTGCTGCATCCCAGTACCTGTCCATTTTCCTTTAGGGTTAGTTTAATATCAAACTCTCATTCACATCCCCAGTGACAACAATATCACATCCTGATAATTTTCTCTGGTTGCTGCGGATACATTCTGCTAGGAGTGTTTCCACACAACTTTGATTTAAAATTTAGTGCTGACTCCTGTCTGCCACGCCAAGGCAAAATATGTGTTACTTTTTGCAGCACTATACCTATCTGGTATTCCTCTTTCACATCAGAAGGCAGAGGTGCTCTGCAGACAGAATTAATTTCAGGCATTGGATTTGGCCTCAGTGGGTGGAGAAAAGACACAATTTTCACACCACTGACATGTTGTAATTGGCAAATAGAGTTCACTGTATTGTTCCCCTACATATAGAATTCCATTAGTCTGAGCTTTCAAATGCTAGTGGCATCTATTTTTCTTTCACTGCAGATCAAGGGATTCATGATCTTGGAGGAACTACAGGTTATCAACCTCACACATACAGAGAAGCTTAACTTTCCACCATCACTAGACCTATGTCATGGTTTTGTTCTGTTTTTCTTTTTTTGTTTTTTTGGACCTGTGTACCTATTGATCATTGTATCATTTGATAATTTGTCTGCATTCTGCGAAACTGCTGCGGAATCAATAGGCTATTCTTTTTTTTTTTTTTAATCTTTTTTAAGTGAAGGTGTTTAATTTGATCTCAATGTTAAATCTTGTCGTCCATTTATTATGGAGATTGAATTGTATATTTCGACGTGGATGAAGGAGACAGCGACGCCAGACGGCCAAACTTCTACCAGGAGGAAACTGATGTTTTGGTCTGGGAGGCCTAAGCTCACAGTGGCCTAATAAATGGTGACGCAAACAGATCTCCACAGACTGATGAATGCAAAAGTAGTCTGGGAGGAGGTTACTAATATTGTGATGATAGACTGAGAACGGTAACACTTTATTTTAAGGGGTCCTTGTTCCTGTGTATCTACCTAATTAATTACAGTGTAATTACCTATGTAACCGTACTGTATGTAATAACATGTACTTACATTGTAAATACATAGTGTATTTTCATGTACTTACAGGTCCTTGTTACACTTGTAATAAGAAATGTTTGTGCAAAGAGAGGCCACTTTGGCATTTCTTATTACAAGTGTAACAAGGACCTGTAAGTACACCAAAATACACTATGTATTTACAATGTAAGTACATGTTATTACATACGGTTACATAGGTAATTACACTGTAATTAATTAGGTAGATACACAGGAACAAGGACCCCTTAAAATAAAGTGTTACCCTGAGAACCATTGCCCAGTGTAAAAAGACTAAAACAAAAAACACCCTTTTTCCACTAATAAGGACACTCACATTTAATAAGCAATATTTAAAGCCCGTGTAACAAAGATGAGTAGTGTGCACAGATCACGACATAAACAAATACCACGCGTAACAGAGATGAAATCAGAAGCAGCTCCGCGTAAAGGACGCATCGCCAAGCTCCGCGTCTTGGTCCTTGTTGTCGAGCGTCTCTCTTTTTCTCTTTTCTTTTGAATTTTCTGAGATGAGAGATGCCGAATATATACTCACTATTGGATGCTGAGGCTGTTTGTGGTTGGCTGAGAGAGACATGAACTCGTTAGTTTGCATCACAGTTTCATCTGCGTTAATCCAGTGGGGTTGAATTTCCATTACACGTGCCAACCGCTTTTGATCTGACATCAAATGTGACGGGACAGTCGATATAGATATAAATGTATGTGCTGATTCACATAGTTACTAAATAGTGGTTGTTGTGATTATTTATTGCATTGAAATGTGCCTGAAATGTGGAAACCTGCCTATGAGGTTTTTGGTGACGCGTGGGCACTGTGCCCGGCACGCAAACTACCTTTTGACCAGCTGCGCTCTGCCTTGCGCCGAAAGTAGACCATGGGTTGGAGCTGGTGAGCTTTCAATGCACCTTCGCAGAGCCGTTTGGCACAAAATTGTCACTGCGCCAATCTAAATCTGTCGACACCTCCCTCTGCTGCGCCGTCACACCAATCTCGACGCACCTCAGTCTGCCAAACTGACCGTGGGCCGTGTTGCGCTGCAGGAAACTTGCACTGCGTGGGCTGCGCCACCTTGCGCTGTGCCCTACATGTCCATCAATGTTAGGATTAGCTGCCGATCTGGTTTAAAAAAGTCCAATGGGCACTGAGCTTTAGGTCCCGACTCTACCTGCTGAGAGACTGGCTCGTTAACTGAATCTGAAACATGAAAACACAACCTCCGGTGCCAGTGCCTTTCAGTGCATGTTGCATCATTCTGTTTGCTCTTACAGTTGGAATGATGATGTCTCATAAGGACTGAGTAAGGAGTGTCTGCCTGAGCATTGAGTCATGCAAGAAAATCAATGTTGAGATCCTATGGAGAAACATCCACCCCCAATGCTGCTGTGTACTGAGCCTCAAACGATACGAACTCTCTCCTGGAGCAGGTTTTTGTGGCGCGCATGTGTTTGCATAGAAATCATCCACATCCAGGCGTGATGGCACGTACACACATATGTAAGGGGTTGGGAGTGTAGTCAATGATGAAGAAGGGTAATTAATGAATGGTTGCAGATTCTGAGGATATCGGGGAGAGCTCGCTGTCAGTGATGTTTTATAAGCAGAGGGCAGAAGCAGCAGATGCTGGTGCATACAATAATGTATTACAGTGTTTCTTTTCTTGAAACAGGACTTAAAGCAAACTAGTAAATAAAAACCCTCTAAAATGGTTTAAACAAGATTAAAAAGCCAGCTGGGTCAGTGTCCATTAAAACGAGAAGTCTCTATTTGAAAGAAAGTCTTAAAAGACTGCCAGACTGGACGATGGTGGCACGCAGGGTTCAGAAAAGGAGACTTGCTGCAGCGTCAGGTATTTCCGGTGCCTCGGCCACAGCGTCCCGTACTAGACCTCAGGATGACACCCCGAAAGAATTAGGTCAATCTGATGTGGAATTTCAGAATAAAAGCCTTTTGAACTTTTAAATTTGACTGTACTCTATGTACAGTAGGATTAATTGTTTTAGTTCTTTTTTAAACTACCCGTTTATACTTGACCGTTTCACTTCAGAATGTTAGTACTTGACCTCAGGATGACACCAAAGAAAAATTAGGCCAATCTGAGGTGGGATTTCAGAATAAGGCCTTGTCCACACGAACACGGGAATTTTTGAAACCGAACTTTTATGGACCCCGGTTAAAAAAAACAAACTCCGTCCACATGAAACCACAAATCCGTCTCAAACAATGTCATGTGCATTCCAAAGCAGTAGGTGGCGATATCACTCCTAACAGGAAAGCAGCTGTAACTTGTACAAAGAGAGTGGAGGCTCAAACAGCTCAAACTGACCGGCACCGCGAGACGAGTCCGCACTACTAACACACCCCGCCCGTAATCTCTTGTTTATGACAGATCCGAAAATACACAAATACACACATCGTAATGATAATCCATCGATCCACTGATTGATTCTGAAAGGCTTCATTGAAAACAAATGTACAGGACGGGAGGAAGCAAAACAGTGGGGAAGTGACCGCAATTTACAATTTGATAAAAGCCTATTTTCGCCATGTCAGCATTATGTTTACATATGGTGACCACGCGATTTTGTATTAGTGTCCGCATGTTTAGTGATTATTGATATTCACAGTAGCGTCTGAGTGGTCAGCGCATGGTCAGCGTCGAGAACTTGACGTGCTAGCAACAGTAACTAAGGGGGGGCGGGGATTTATGAAAAATGTCCGGTTTTCCTGTCCACACATGAAGCTGAAACCGGAGTTTTCGAAAAAGTTCACCCTGGACTCCGGTTACAAAAAACTCCGGTTTCAGGAGCCCACAACTGCGGTTACGTGTGGACGAAAGGCCAAACCGTGTAGAGAAACACACGGTTTCAAAAATACCCGCGTTCGTGTGGACGGGGCCTAAAAGCCCTCTGAACTTTCATATTTGACTGTATTCTGTCACATTAACCCTCAGATCCTGTTAAAAATCACTAACGTTCTCCTGATAGGGACATTTTTTGTACCCTGTTTTCAAACACACGGCAGGTCAAAGTAAAAATAGGTATTACAATATTTTTTTTTTTGTTGCTTAGGGTTAGTTGTCTTCTAATGAATGATGTGTAATTTCATCAATATTTTTTTATAATTTAACCCTTTCATGGCCTGTTTTAGTGAGGGACCGCTAGTTTTGAAAAAAGCGTCAAATCATCCAGCCCTCTCCCTCACGTATTTTACCCGGGCGGCGATGCACCATTCTCGGGGAGCGCTCTGGCAGGGCCCCCTCTCTGGTTCTCCGGGCCTGGAGCTTCTGGGACTGGTTCTGGTTTTACAGCTGCTGCTTGCAGATGATGATAATATTTCAACTCCAGTCAAGTCCCACTGCACCAGGACACACACACGGACCCCCCCACACACGTATGCACACGCATCATCGGGCACGCGCGTCCACATATTAGATTATTGCAGTGCAAACTTTGGCCTAAGAAAATGAGATAAAAATGGATCAGCTGGGAAAATTTTTATAAAAAGTTAAATCTGGTGAAAATCAGAGACCAAATCACTTCCAGCATCATTAGGCCGATGTAATCGCTCAGCTCGATCCCCCCCAGCACGGACCAGCTGCGGCTGCGGGGGCGGTGAGTCCCCCGGGGCAGCGCGAGTAGCTTCACCCCGGCAGCAGACTCACATGGCGGGGCCAGCCGGAGAGAATGCCCCGGACTTCGGAGCCACGTCCTCGCGGTAATATGAAGTGATATTTCAAAAATCGCCCAGAAACCTATACTTTGACTTCCCCTGATGTGAATTACAACCATGAAAATATAAAAAATATTTTTCTGGGACAAAATAACCCCCAGGTGAAAACGTGTGGTTTTTGCGATTTTCAATGGATCTCTATGGGGGCATTTTTTTGTCCCTATCAGGAGATGAGGTCCCAACGCGATAAACAGAGAATTATAAGGTGCAGACAGGAGATCTTTTAGGAGCATGGTGTACCTTGCAAAAGCCACCTCTCTGCAACCTACGAACATTATAGCATGACTACAGCCAAAATGACAGCCAGATTAAAAATCAGATGGTACAAAAAATGTGCCAACAGGATCTGAGGGTTAAGATTCATATTTCTTAAAAACTACTTGTTATTACTTGACCATTCCACTTCAGACTGATAGTACTTGACCTAAGGATGACATTCAGAAAAAATTAGGTCAATCTGATGTGGAATTTCGCTTTTCCTTCCGGTTCAGACCCTCCTCTTCCTCCGCCATCGATTGGTTCCCTTTCTTCCTGTTGGGGACAAGGGCAGAACTCAATCATTCTGTGGTGCGTTCACCAACAGTGGGACATTACTAAAACAACATACAGTAAAAACTACACACTGGTGAATAAAAACACACAACTATGAATAAAAACATGCAAGGATAAAAATTATACAACAATAAAATCAGTCCCAACTGCCGTGTGACACATACATACATACACACACACATGGGATTCTGTTAAACGGATGAATGATAACAAATCCTTCTGGAAGAATGACAATCGTATCCGCCATCTCCCTCAAGCCCCATGTTGTGAATGAATAGTTCAGAGCTGGTCCGTGGCTGAAGCCTGTGGTGTTCATAAACCGCACAGATTATTTCTGCAGTATCATCTTGAGGACTACGATGTTATAGCTTCTGATTTAATAGATTTTTTTTCAGTTCAGGATGAAAGAAGGGCAGAAAATCAGCAAGAGGGAGAGGCCATCCTCAGTGAACAAGAGATATTTTATTCATGTGTTCATCAGCCTTACCCTTCCTTTCTCACAGTCAGCCCTCTTCACCCCTAAGGGCTACAGTTGGGAACAAGGTGTGTCCTGCTTCCTCCGGGTGACTCTCTGCCCTGGACAAACTGTTTTCTGCAGTATTTTGCACTAATCACAATAAAACATGTGTTAGCTATAAGTCCTATGCCCCCAGTCACACAGTCAGTGCACTCTCAATGCATTTTATCACATGAATTACATAAAAAGGGCAAAAGCTCAGGTGTAAATTTGACCAAGACAGACGTATATGCTTAAATATGGTAATTCTTCATGTCATCAACAATAAAACATCTTCTCCTCATTTGTGTGAGCCTGCAGGATGGTGTCCTGCAGCTGTTATAAACATTCACCACCACACATCTTCTCATAAATATTGCTGAGTGTATGTCTGTATAATGAAACATTAGAAACACAAAGACACAATAAAACCCTGGGACGTGGAGGATGGTGGATAAATTGGCCTTGATTGTATTTGATGAAAAAGTCTTGAAAGCCTGATTTGATTAATTTTCTCCCAGCAAGAAGGCACCATGAAGCCTCTGATGACAGGGAGTAGGACAAAGTAAACAGGTAAACCACTGCACTGCAGTGCTTTTAAAATGCGACTGCTGTCACTCACAGGAGATGAGTGATGCAAGAGGAATTTGAAATGTTGAATCCCACAATGGAGTGGGCCTTTGTAACTTCTTTTATTTGTGTTGTTGCAATTAAAATTGGGCTTGAATTAAAATTTGTTCTACACTGATCGTAGGGTTCTTTCAAGGACGACATTATTGACTGATTGATTGAAAACTTTATTGAAAAATATAACAAGTGTTCAAAAGGATTAAAAACACAATAAAGCCCAAAGCCTCATTAGGGCCACGGGCCATCGCACCGGGCACTGATCCCTACAGCTATGAAATAGCCCGGGTACTACTGTTATTGTGTGGATTTTATCTTCCATAATATTATTATTTTTCATCTTCCGGACGATTCGAGTTGCAGGACTAGTAGCGAATTGAAAATCGTCTGTCTGTCTGTGTGAGTGTGCATGCCTGTGTTTGTGCGTGACTGACTGAATTCATTTCCTATGGACATCCTCTGTCAGTCTGATTTGTCCTGCAACTGGAAGAGTTGCAAGACAAATTATATATCAAAACGTGCGGTTCAATCGGGATCGGTGTGCTATTACTTTTCTCAACAGTTTACGAATGTTTCGCGACGTAAGTCGCGAAAAACTGCGCAAAATTTTGCATTGAAGTCAATGGGACGGGCGGGAAAAAAAGAGCGAAAAAGACCAATCATTGGAGTTTAACAAACGTCTACTGCTCAGGCATACTTTCACCTAGAGACTTCATTTAAACTTTAAACAGTAGACACAAGTCTTGTGTATTGTCGTATTACTCCACGTTTTGATAGGTCATATAGTTTTTGATCAATCCATGATCAATGACCATGATCATTTTTGGAGAAATTATGAGATTATAATGGTTGTGTATTGCACGGAATGTTCGTGAGAAAAGCAGAAATGACCCCCTTTTCTAACCTGCGATTCTGAGAAAAGTTTTTGCCCTACAAACATTTAATGCACATCAAAATGCTCAGGAAGGTCTCCTTGCCCAGATGGTCATTGTAGAAACTCAATGTCCTCACTGTTTCGTGTGTTTGGGACTTGAAGCTTTAATAAACTCTCAGTGATATTATCACAGGTAACTTCTTGCATTCACTCTGCTCATGCAGCAGCAACTAACACAGACGGTAAAAACAACATGACTTCCTCAGTCTCTTAAAGGGATACTACCTAATTCTAACAACACTACATCCCTCCTTTTCTTTCAAATGAAATGTCCTTCCTTGGTTTTAGCTTTACTTAGTCTGACAGGACTTGGATTAACAAACATAGAATGTTTTTTCAAAATAGAAGTAGCTACGATTCAGTCCTGTGTCATTAATTCAAAATCAGATATATAACATTAAACAAATAACAGAGAATAATATCTCTAAGCAATTCTGAAACCATGTTACAGTACAGTTGTTGAATCAGCAACATAAACATAACGGTGATGAGAGGCTGTAGTGGGAACTTATCAATATCTCATCACTCTTCATAGCCTTTGCTACAGTTCAGTCACAAGTCTTTGAGGAGGTCGTCTGTTTACCCTCACAGGGTATCTCCTCCTGTCTTCAGGGTTAACATGTTCAGGATTACCTGTGTGTCCGTTAACACTGTCATCATCACTATTCTCAGTGTCTTCTGTTGTGAATGGAACATCCAGTTTGTGTTTCAGAAGTTTGAAGTGTGATCTGTGCCTTGTGATTTTGTGGTCATGTCTCTGTGCAGTGACCATTGTTCCTTTCACTGTGATGACTTTGTATGGGTTAGGGTTGAATGGTGTTACAAGTTTTCCTGTTTTCCTCTGTTGTATCAGGACAACATCACCCTCCTTGAGTTCAGAGTGTGATGCGTTCCTCCTTTTGTCTGCATAATGTTTCATCCTGTCTTTCTTCAATCTGTCTGTTAGACGGAGAGCGTCATCATCGGGAGGAGGAGAGATGGATGGTAGCTTTATTGCCATGGGTCGACCATAAAATACTTCAGCTGGAGGCCGGTTGGTGGTGTGATGAGGGGTTGCACGGTAGTTCCTGAGAAACTTGTACAGCTCCTGTTTCCACGGCTTGCCTTCCAGCGTAGCTGTGTGTATTGCCTTGGTCAGAGTCCTGTTGAATCTTTCAACTTCAGCGTTGGCCTGTGGCCAGTAGGGGGTGATCTTTCTGTGGTGGAAACCGAGGTACTTTGCAAAATCTGAAAAGTCTTTGCTTGAGAATGGAGGGCCGTTATCACTTTTCACCACTTCTGGTATACCCACAGTTGAAAAGATTTTGTCCATGACAGGGATGAGTTTGCATGCTGATGTGGATTGCATAATCTCGACAAAGGGAAATCTTGAATATTCATCCAGGATGACCAACAGGTAGTCACCTGAAGGGAAAGGTCCACAGAAGTCCACTGAAACATTTTTCCAAGGTCCATGTGGGAGTTCTGACATTTGTAGTGGCTGATGCTCAGTTTTGGGTGTGGACGATTGACAAGGAAGGCAGCGGGATACCAGTTCTTCGGCTTGTTTGTCTATTCCTGGAAACCAGACTTTCTCTCGGAGCAGCTGCTTAGTTTTGACGATACCTTGATGCCCTTCATGAGCAAGTGCAAGTGCTCTGGATTGCAGGGTCTGAGGCATAACAAGTCTGTTGCCCCTGAGAACGAGGCTGCCTCCTTCCAGAGTTGTAAGCTCTTCTCTGGTGTTGTAAAATGTTCTCAGGATTGACAGATCAAATCGTGTGACATTGTCATGCAGACTGTTCCAGTTGCCTGAGTGAATCACTTTGACAAGATGTTGTAGCAGTGGATCTCCTAAAGTCTCTCTCTTTACTTCTTCAAGAGTCATTGCTTTGGGTACTGCATGTGCTGCGATGAAGGAGACATGCATTTCTGTGTCAACATCATCTGTGATGCTGGGTGTGTGAAGTGTTTGTGGATGGCGAGACATGTAGTCTGCTGGGTTCGATTTTCCAGCTTTGTGGACCACGTTGAACTTGTAAGGTTGCAGTCTAAGGGCCCACCTTTCTATCCGTGCAGGAGGCTTGGACTTTGGGTTGTTGAAGATGAGTTCTAGCGGTTTGTGGTCCGTGATCATGGTGAATTCAGCTCCGTATAGATACAGATGAAAGTGCTCGCAACTCCAAACGATAGCCAGCGCCTCTCGTTCCGTTTGGGAGTATCGCTGTTCCACCGGGGTCAGAGCCCTGCTTGCATAAGCTACAATGTATGTCTTGTTTTCCACTTTATCAGTCTGCGCCAGGATGGCACCAAGACCAACTGGACTCGCGTCCACGATGACATTTGTCTTCCTCTCAGGGTGAAAGTAGCTCATGACTGGATTACTGACCAGCCTGTCTTTCAGTTGGTTGAGGGCCTCTGTGTGTTCCGCTTTCCATGACCACTCTGTATCTTTCTTTGTGAGCTCGCGTAGTGGCTGGGTAATCGAGGAGAAGTCCGAGATGAAACGAGCGCTGTAGTTGGCCATCCCCAGTAGGCTGCGGACTTCACTTGGATTCTGTGGGAGTGACATGTGTGTGATGGCTTGTATTTTCTTAGGGTCAGCTGAGATACCGTCCTTGGAGAAGACGTAGCCATAGAACTCCAGGGACGTTTTGTGGAACTCACACTTGTCCCTGTTGATTGTGAGATTGTTGTCATGGAGTCGTTTGAAAACCTCCTCCAGGGAACGGTCATGCTCTGCAGGGGTGGTACCAAAAATGATGATATCATCACTGAAATTTCTGACTCCCTGTACTCCGTGGAGCACATTTTGGATTGCGTGTTGGAAAACTTCTGCAGCGGAAGAAATTCCAAAGATGAGTCGTGTGTATCGTCTCAGTCCAATATGTGTTGAGAATGTAGTGATGTATCTGGATTCAGGTGCTAGTTCCAGTTGGTGATAACCTGCATTGAGGTCCAGTTTTGAGAACATGGTCGCACCGTTGAGATCATGCACGATGTCATCCACAGTAGGTGATATGTGTCTCTCTCTTTGCACAGCTGTATTAGGCAGGCGCATGTCTATGCAGAGGCGTATTTTCTCTGGGTTTTTTGGTTTTGGTGATGCCACAATGGGTGAGACCCATGGTGTTGGACCCTCTACTTTTTCAATAATGCCTTGGTCCTCCAAGCCTTGTAGCTCCTCCTCTACTTTCTTCCTCATGTGAAAGGGAATGCGACGGTGGGGCTGGACAATTGGTCGCACGCTTTGGTCAATGTGCAGTTTGACTTGGAAGTTTTTCAGCTTCCCTATGCCTGAGGTGAGACTTGGATATTGCATGAGCAGCTGGTCTGCTTTGGACAGGTTCTGTGGTATGGTCTGAGTGCAGTGCACCACATGTATGAGTCCCAGTGCAGTTGCAGTGTCATGGCCCAGCAGTGAGCCGTAGTTTCCTTCAACAATGTAGAATGCTGCCTGAGCTGCTCGTCCATTAGCAGAGACCGTTGTGGTGGCTTTGCCATGAAGGGAGAGAGGAGTTTTTGCACCATAAGGATAGATTATTTTGCTTGACTGTTCAAGTTTGAGTTTGGGTTTCAATATGCTGTAGGCTTTCCCATCTAGGAGGTTAGCTGAGGCTCCTGAGTCGACAAGAACATCAATGCTTTCACCAGCTATCGTGACTGACCTCACTGGCGGTTCTCTGCCCTCTGCATCTTTTGTGACGAAGACGTACTCCTCATCTGTGCTTGAGTCAGTAGCAGCTAGATGACTGATGGGGGCAGTTTCAGCGTCGTTAGTAAGAATGGTTTTAACTTGTCTGCGTCGGTTAGGCCATGTCATCTTTTGTGTGCTCTGTGTTGGTTTCATTTTCTGTCCATGTTGATTTTGTTTTACCTTTTTGTCAGGATCAGAGAGGCAGCAGCGGGCGTAGTGGTTGAATTTCCCACACGCTCGACACTGGACGCCTTTTGCTGGACATGCCGACTGACCACCTTGATGAGGAAATGAACCTCCACAATTCCTGCAGTTCATCTTTGGTTGATTTCGCTGTTCCATGTTCACCGTTTGGGGCCCAGAGGTGGTCCATCTTTTGTTTCTTGTGTTGGACATGGCTGCAATTTGTCCCGTTTCATGTTTGTTTTCCATGCCAGAGGCCTGAAGTTCTGAGGTTTCAAAAGCTCTGGCAAGGTCCAAAAGTCCTTTAAGAGTCATGCCTGGGTCCCTCAGTGCCCTTCTCCTGAGACGTGTTGATGTGCAGCTGAGTATTATCTGAGACTTTATTTCTTTGTCCACATTAGTGAATTCACAATTCTGAGCTAACTGTCTCAGTCTAGTATGAAATGCATCAACAGTTTCACCTGGGTTTTGTTTTGATTGTCGAAATATGTAGATTTCATATTCTACATTATGACTTGGACTGAAATATTCGGTGAGTAACTGTACTGCCTTATCAAAATCATCTGGTTGTCCTTTTTCAGGAAAAGTCTCAAAGATATCCTGCACTTGTTCTCCAGCATAGTACAGAAGCATAGCCCTTTTCCTTGTTTTATCAGTTATGGCAGCTGCAGTGAGAAATGTTTCAAATCTCATCATCCACTTTTTCCATTTTGGGGAAAGAGAGGCTGGTTCTGCATTTACATCAAAGAGGGGGAATGAGGGTAATTCAGCCACGCCAGCCATTGTTGTTGTAGTTTCTGTTTCTCTGTTTTTTCTGTTTTGTCTTTTCCGGAGCGCTGCTGTCCAGTTATGTCCCTGTGCTTTTGTTTTTTCCCTTTTTATTTTTAGCATTAGCACGTCTCTCTCGACTGTAGTGCTGAGTGATGCTAACTAACAGAGCTTTCAAGATGAGAGTTCAGTTCGTAAGAGTTCTTTGCTCCGGAGGTCTTTCTGGATTTATTTATTTATTTTCCACTCGGCCGTTTACTCACGAGTCCGTTAGCAACACCGTGGCTCTCCTGTGCTTCAGCAGGCAAAGCGGTCGTGTGCAGGGAGTAACTCCGTTGCGTGGATTCGTTCACAACAATTGCGCTGCATCCTCGTCGCCATTGTAGAAACTCAATGTCCTCACTGTTTCGTGTGTTTGGGACTTGAAGCTTTAATAAACTCTCAGTGATATTATCACAGGTAACTTCTTGCATTCACTCTGCTCATGCAGCAGCAACTAACACAGACGGTAAAAACAACATGACTTCCTCAGTCTCTTAAAGGGATACTACCTAATTCTAACAACACTACAGTCATGACCACATTCTGATAAGAGGTACGGTTCTCTTTTTCTGGGCTGTTGTTCGGAAGCTGCTCCGAGCACAAATCTCTCTGCTATGCTCTGCTCTGCTCTGTGTGCAGTTGGCCAGCTGTAGCGGCCAGCTCGTTATCAACGTCTATAAATAGAACAGGTGCAGGTGCAGCCTGGCCGCTCGTTAAGATGTTTGTAAACCCAGCCCCACACAGACACATGATAAATCAGACTGACAGAGGATGTCCATAGGAAATGAATTCAGTCAGTCACGCACAAACACAGGCATGCACACTCACACAGACAGACACACACAGACGCTCACACACAGTCACACATGCACGCATTCACAAACAGACAAACAGACACAACACAACACTGTTCCACACAGTAAAATGTAAGCAGTTAAAGTCGGCATGGTAACTTCTGAGGGCAGGCTGCCACACAGGTGTAATCAATCAGATCATTAGGGAGGGAGGAGTTTTGTGGCGCTTATCACACAGCTAAATCAGACTGACACAGGATGCAGCTCATAACATGTGTCAAGTCAGTCACACACACACACACACACACACACAGACTCTAGAACCAGCTTCATGTGATTACAGTTACAGACACACACACACATCAAAACACACAGGTAACATACTGTACAAATGCGCGCGGAAGCGCGCACTCCTCTCCCACACTTTAACACACACAGGTAACTTCATGTGATCACACACACGCACACACACACACACACACACACACACACACACACACACACACACACACACACACACGCACACAGTTAACCTAATGTGGTTACAGCTCCTCCATATCAGTGCTTATAGAAAGATGATCATGTGTCTGTCAGATCAGCTCTGTCTTGACCTTAAAGGGATAGTTCACCCTAGAATGATATTTCGCTCATTATCTACTCACCCTCATGTTGACTAAGGGCTGGAAGAAGTTTCGGAGCCCACCGTCCCTTCTCTGAGTTACAGGGGGTCTTAGCGTAGCAGTGCATTTCAATGCCATGGTAGCAAAGGGACACCAGAGCTCTTCGTAAAAAAAACACACACAAAAAAACATCCAAATACCTCCATGATGCTCGTATGTAATGTCCGTCTTGTGCTGAAGCCCCAAATTGCGGAATTGTCCCGAAAAAAATTAAATAAGTCCACATTCCAAGCATGTTTGTAGCATTAGCTCCCAGTGTTGTTGTCCGGTCTTCCGCTGCCAGCGCGCATGCGCAAGAGCACATGAGAGCACTGAGACCGACTCGAGTCTCAGTGCGAACATTGCGCATGCGCGCTGGCAGCGGAAGACCGGACAACAACACTGGGAGCTAATGCTACAAACATGCTTGGAATGTGGACTTATTTAATTTTTTTCGGGACAATTCCGCAATTTGGGGCTTCAGCACAAGACGGACATTACATACGAGCATCATGGAGGTATTTGGATGTTTTTTTGTGTGTGTTTTTTTTACAAAGAGCTCTGGTGTCCCTTTGCTACCATGGCATTGAAATGCACTGCTACGCTAAGACCCCCTGTAACTCAGAGAAGGGACGGTGGGCTCCGAAACTTCTTCCAGCCCTTAGTCAACATGAGGGTGAGTAGATAATGAGCGAAATATCATTCTAGGGTGAACTATCCCTTTAAGATCGTGGGTTTGATTCCCATGTTGACAGAGATGGCAAAACCGGCAGTAGCCCCGTGGGCCTTTCAAAATTTCCCCAGAGGAAATGTTCTAGTTTCCATTGTGGTCCTATTTAATGGTAGACAGATAGATTGGATCTTGACCTGGTGTGGTGTTTGACAAGAATAAAACTGACTTGTTGACAGTCTGATCAAAATGAACTATCAGGTCAAAGGCTAGGTTGCAGTAGTTTAGCTGAGCTTTGATTATATGCCCTTTTCTGTCACATTGTCAGTGAACTAATAGAAATATTTGTTAGGCAGAGATGAGACAATGACTTGGAGGAAATGAGGAAAGATGTGTTCATAACATTAAAGTGTATTTGCTGCTGCAAGTCTTGGGCTGCTGCACAGGTCGAGGTGAGGTCAGTCTAATTGCATTTTGCTGCATAAAGTCTAAAACAACTGAGCACCTCAAGGAGCCTCGAGGACCATTTTCATATAAGGACACTCACTCACACAAGACAGACTCTGCAGACCTGTGTTAACAGCCTCAGGATTGGCATGGGATCAACATGGAAAACTGTTTTATTATAGGTTTTTAGTGGAGTGGTTACATTTGCACACTAAAAGCTGCATTCTTGTTGTGTTATGTTTAAAAACAGACCTTTGAAAATCTCTCTGTTGTATGCTCTTATTGTGTCACTCATAAAATCACTGAACTGTGAGGGACTAAAATAGAAACAAACCAGACGTTACTGTCCTATACTTGTCAATTAGCCTGAAGTGCCTGTGATGTCTAACTTTTCCCCTCCAACCAACTGAAAACATTTTGTTTCCTAAAATTATTTTTAATGGCAGCCTGACATCCTGACAGAGGCCTTGTGCACTGTTTTACTCACATTGTTGTTAAATCATTAGCAGGTTAGTTTCAAGCATTGTGAAAGCCTTCAGCAATATGCCTTATTCGCTCTGTTATCACAGTAAACATACTGTGATAACAGAGCAATTGATCACATCCTGATGACCAGTTCAGTGAAGAATATCTGCATGGATTTGATTTGGATATTTTTTTTTAGAAATTAATGTCTAATATGTATTTGCTGTATTGTTTTTTTTGTTGTCTATTAGTCAGGTGAAACAGAGGAAAATTATTATCCCAAAGACATATGCCATGGATAATGGTGTGTGTGTAGTAGATATTGCTTTATTTTAACACAACATCAGGCTAAAAACCAGAAATCTGTGAAAATATTTGTTGAGCTATGGCAGGAGTTGTTGAAGTCACTCATTGTGTTATTTCATAGTATAAAACAAGAGACAAACTCTGATAAACAAAAAAAATACATTGTAGTTGTGAACAAGAACAAGCTGTGAACAGATAAATATATTGTTTACGACCGTTAGTACCAAACACATTCTCAAATAACATTCCAGCCCTCCTCGATAGAAAATAAAAACACTCCACCATTACACACTTCACGGGTTCCTGCGTTCCAGACTCCCCAAACCTCATCAGTAGTGCACCTATTGAGAGATCATACCACCTGGCCAATATCAGAGCTACAAGCTGAGGCTAAGAACTTTGGCACTATACAGCTAACCTCAGTTTCATTACAGGTATCCATTATTTCATCCATTGACTTCAGTGTCTCATGGTGTAATAGTCCCTTTCAGAGATAGCTTGGGGTGAAAATTGGATACATTCTTAGTTAAAGACAAAAACATTAGAATTAATGAAAAGAGCCAGAACTCAGTGCAGTATAGTGAGTATTTAGGCCTTTAAAATCCATCCAGTGTTAGCACGCCTCAGGGCTGTGGTCTGTGGAACCAACTATAAATGTCTTTCATGAAATGGCCTGAATGGCCCACTTATGGCACTACACGGGTTTTTAAACAATGAACAGCATTTTGTTTTTAACAGCCTCCATCTATTGGTCCGTGTCACAAGCTGTATTATTATTATTATTTTATTTATTTGTGAATTGTCAAGTCCCCCTTTTCCTGATCCCTAGCATGAAGCAAAAAAGAGCAAAATCATACAGCGACTGATTGACTGGAACGCTCTGACAGAGACAGACATGGAGACTGAAATGGCACAGCCAGGGAGCTTTTACAGCTCATTACAGACTAGAGTAGTTTCTTATGTAACTCCCTGTCCATGTTTCTGTTACTGAGTTCCTGTTTATTTTGTTTGGAAGACAGACAGAAACAGAGAAACATAAAGTAAAATATCTGCCTCCAAAACAACAAAAAATCATGCAGCCAATTAAGCTTGTTCATTTTTTCCACCACAGATGCTTTATTCATTCAATAACTTTTCTTACTTGTATAATTATCTAAAATTTGATTCACCTATTTGCCCTTTGAAACTCCATCAAAAGAAAGAAAGAAAGAAAGAAAGAAAGAAAGAAAGAAAGAAAGAAAGAAAGAAAGAAAGAAAGGGTAACTGGTTTGCAGCTCATTGTGTAACTGGTTTGCAGCTCATTGTGACTCCACCTCACAGAGAGTGGGTTAAAATCAATGCAGTCCTGTTAAATCTCTCACCATGAAGGGAGGATGGAAAAGACTCTTCTTATGTGGGTTTCTGTGCTCTCTCAGACATATATCTATCTTATCCCCTTTGGCTGTGTAAAAGCATTGTGAGTGTGTGTGTGTTTTTTTTCTTGATGAATTAAAAGGTTATGCGGTCCTCAGGGAGTGAAGTTGCGCTGGGTACAATTTACGACCCTCAAACCCTTCTGTCGCCCACTCTGAAATTATGTTTTACGATTGTAAGCATGCTCAGCTTGGGTTCCAACACTCCTGAAAAGTTTGTCAACTCACAGCAGGGTTATAAACCGTATTAATCTCAGAAACGTTTTCCTGATAAATAAATTGGAGGAAAACAAGCAGAGATGAATAAAACAAATCCCCCCTCAATTTGCATCCAACCGAAGATGTAAATACCATTTAACCAGTGGATTTAAAGAACAACCAGCTCATTTAGCATGGCTTTAGCAGACATCCATAAGGATCGCCTGAATAAACTCTGCTGATAAATGAGAGGTTTATAAACATTCAGTTATGCTTGGCTAAGGTCATTAAGCTTAAAAGGCCATTAGTCGAACACCCCTGAGTCCACTGGCCAGACCGCAGTGCGATACACATCAATTAACATTAAGTTTAGGTCGCTTACTCCTTGTAAAAAGCAAACAGGGATTTTCACAAAAATTCACAAAGACAGTTGTTAGGTGTTGGACAGTTATAATGTTAGGGTCACATTAAAAATATTTATTTATAAAGACATAATGCATCAAGATAAAACATTTACTTTACATTTTCCTCATGTTTTAAATCATTGAATCTGACAGATTGCTCTGTGTCCTATTGGCTAAAACCTGGGCTGTTCACAGAAGTGGCTATTTGCAGCTTTGCTGACGTTTATACACAAGCTGGAATCATTTTAAATATGGATTTGTAATTAACATACTGGTTTCATTGTCTGTCTTCTGCACCACTGGTTCAGAATAGGGAAACAGCATTGTGAGTTGAGGTAGCATTCACTGCCTCAGTGAATTAACAAATCCGTTTTAGTGAGAGTGCTTGTGTGGTGGCAGTTATTTTATCTGAGTCACTGGTGTTAGCTACGAGCACAAGCTATTCAAGTCTGCAGTGCACTGCAAGTGAACCAAGAAGTGGACCTGAAACATGTACTCTTTATAATTTATGCATTTTTTGGTGGTTGATACACACTCTAATGTATCATTGCATGTTAGACTCTTTGTGAGACACAAACACAATCTGGTTCCCATTGTGTTCTTTGTACCATTAAAGCTGCACTAATCAATACTTTCATAAACAATACATCAGAGGATGTGCAGGAGAAAGGAGCAGTACATAGTGATGAATGCACTGATTTATCAACTGACTCAACCAACCCCCTTTATCTATACTCTGGTTTTTATATCTTCCAGCTCATTATTTTGGTTTCAAGTCAACAACCTCTCTGTTTTTTGTTTCTGCTATCACTAGTATGATCTTAAGCAGCACCAAGCAGCTTTTACCTACATAGCAACCATTAGCAAACAGACTGTTGAACATACAGTAGATTGTGGAACATTTAGGACCAGATATTTCTCCCGTAAGTTGGTGGCGAGAATAAACGGAGCTACAAGAATGGTCAATATTATTATGCAAATGCAACTGAATCTGATGCTTAATTTCTAAAGTATGTGAAATAAGCAACTCTAACCATGTTAACCGCCAAATATGTATAACATGTCAACCTCAAGTGTACACGTTGTTGATTTATTAACAAGCCTTGTTAGGTACATGGAATAGTTGCGTTTCAGACTTATTTCTCATGTTGAAGGAGATGGAATTTGTTGAATGATATGTAAAAAAAAATAATAATAATAATAATTATACAGTATATTAAATAATGTCAGTACACTCTACTTATCAGCATTGTGTTTAGCTGTAATAAAGGCTCAGGTATTGGCAGCTGATACATAGACACTGACATATCTCCTTTCACATCTTTTTAGTCCATTAGTGACACTGATTCCACCACTTTGTACAACAGTAATGCAGCTGATAAAATATCATATGGCTGCCTATCACGCTGATGTGTCACCCACTTTCACATGTGCCCTTAAAAATAAAATAAAAATTCACATGATAGAGTGCGAACAACACACACACTGCTTTTCAAAGAGCCATTATAAATAAAAGAAAGAGCATGAGTGTGTGATCTCAGACAAAAGGACATCAAGTTGAGCTGACTCTCATCAATTAGCTGGAGGCAATTACACCTTTATAAAAGTGTTTGGGGGTTAGCGTGTGTGTGCATGTGTGTGTCTTCTGTGGGTGTGTTTGTGGTCGTGTGTGTCTGATTACTGTCATGATGTCATGCGTGATTATGGTAATTAGCAAAATACAGGATAAGATCAAGATTACTATTCTACACATAGCTGTTAAGGGGAAAAGGACAGAGGCACACACACTTGCACATACACACAAGAACACAGACCAAATGACAGGGTTAGAGGATGCGAGACCAATATATCAATGCAAATGCCAATGTCCATCTCCTAATGTCCCCATGAATATGAGGCAGTGGGTTGGAACCATCCATACACACTGTATAAATCAGAGCCTAACGAGCCTTAATGAGCCTTAACGATCCTATAAGCCCTTGATTAGAGGTTGATTATCAGGACGGCGGGCCAATGCAAATGGCTGTTTACCACTGGCCTTTGGCTGTTTGTGTGAAACACAAGTAGAAAGAGTATGTGTGTGTGTAAAGAGTAGCATCAAGAGAATTTGTGTCTGCTTTGTATTTGTGCGTGGGTGTCTCAGTCTGTGCATGGGAGTGTGTGTGTATGTGTATGTGTATGTGTATGTGTATGTGTATGTGCACGTGTATGTGTATGTGTATGTGTATGTGTATGTGTATGTGTATGTGTTTGGGTGTGGGTGTGGGTGTGCTTGTGCTTGAGCCTTCAGGGATGATGTGCAGACTTTTGGGTGAAAATGGGTTTCCAATCCACAAGGCTTTGAGCAGGAAACAAAAGGGGAACTGCAGTCACCCATGAAAAGAAACAGACTCTCTCTCTCTCTCTCTCTCTCTCTCTCTCTCTCTCTCTCTCTCTCTCTCTCTCTCTCTCTCTGTATCTCTGTATCTCCACCATACTGCTATTTGGTAAAGACAGTGATCCATTGTATTGTCTGGGTTTACAGTGCACAGGCCCAGTAAATGGTAATGAGAACCTCACTCACCAAGAGATAATGTTTTGTTATTTCATTGGTAAGTGTTATCATAATCATTATTATTCAATGAACTAATTAATTCAAATTCATATTAATGCTATACTAAACTCACTCGAACACAGGAAAGTAAAGGGACAAAAATGAACAACTGTCTGTGAATTGAACAATTGAGCAGCATTTTTGTCTCATGCTAATTTAACATTGTCCTTTTTATTGCATAGTGGATGTCAAGGCAAGTTCCTGTTTAAAAAAAGACTTGCAAATATACAGTACACTTGCAGTACAGTGGTGATATGTGAGAGTCCAAGGCTTTGTAGTGTGTAATATAATGAATATGAGCATTTCCTGTGTCAACAGATGTATCATTTCAGACATTTGACGTAAACAATGACGTATGAAGTCTAATTTTTCATCTGTGACTGCTTTTGGTGACGAGCACAGCAGAACATTTGTCTGTGTTTATAAGACCTCCAAGCATAACTATGTGTTTTTTTTGGTTTCCGACATTTTGCGTATGAGTAGCCTTCCTGTATTTGCAGTGGATTCATAAAGGAAAATAAAAACTGTTAAGAAAGAGAAAGAATGGTGATATGGCAACACTATGATCTCATTTTTCCCAATAACTTGATATAGCTTAAGGATCCACGAAATAACAGGAAAGACAGAAATTAATTTATACACATATTTTCAAGCTGGCAATGGGGATTATGTGTAACCCAGACTAATCTGTGCCCTGTGAAAGGTTGTTTTCAAAGGCAGGGGAGATCATTTCAAAAAGATGAAATCGTGTCAGTCCCAAGGCAGCTGAGAAATTATTTCTTAATAAAATTGAATACAGTTTTCATGCCTTTTTTTTTACCACTTCACATTAAATGTGTATATTACAATCAATGAGTATGCAGGATGATATATATATATAATCCATGCTAGTGAGGCTGCAAAGTTGTGTGGAGATAAATGATAATGTTGGCTGGATGGATGGCTCATAATAACAACACCAATATGCCAGTGCTTCACAGGTAATATTGACCACAAGTGCTGCTATTCGCTTAACACATAGAAAAGCAAGTTGTCAGGGGAAAAATGACTGAAAACAAAATGTAAAGTCGGACTGACTCACAGACTTCTTGTATGGCAAAATACACTGTGATTTAGGTCAAACAGCTGGGTTAAAGGCATGCGACAGCACAATCGGGTAAATATACAAACATGATGAATCCTTTATAGCAACATTGTTACCAGCAAAGGATTTTTGCTTGCTCCAAAGTACCATGGAGGATTGAAAACTTGGATCCTGCTGTCTTAGTTTTATCCAAGCAGATTACTATGATAGAGCTCTGCGGGCCTTTGGGCTTTGTGCTGCTATCTTGTTACTATTACTGGGTCACTGTGGTACCTCTGCTATGACTACTGATACCAACAGCAGATCCAGGTGCTTGTGTAGCTAACCGGTTGGCATTGCAACCTGTTCTGACAGAAAACACGCAAGCCCACACACTTATTAAAGGCTTAGAGCTTCACTGCAGTCCTTCAGATACTTTTTCCACAGCATTAAATCCTTAAACAACCAAATGGTTCCTCTGCTCCAATGTAATTGGCTTAATATAATCATAATACAAACTTGTTTTCTCCAATTAAATGTTTGTTGTCCATGGATTTTCAGCTGGTGAACAAACAGCTGTTGATTCACTGAGTCACTGTGGTATTTATGATTTGAGGTCAATGAAATTGTGTATTGTCAAACAGAGGTGAGCTATACAGTAAGTACAATTTATCTTTTTATCACTAACACCCTTAGGGCCGGATTTACTAAAGGTTTGCGTGTATTAAAACGTGTGCAAACGTGATTGCACGCGCAAATACACGTGGAACCTGATCTACTAACCGGACGCACCGAGGATTGCGTCCCTCACACGGGCAGAATAGCACGTGCGATCCATTTAGCGTGTTTGCCTTGATGAATATGTAAATATGGGCGTTTCAACCAGAACGTGCAGAATACTGGGAGGAGTAGATGCAAATAGATTTATTTAGCGCGTGCAATGTGATTTACCAAACCAGGAAGAGATTGCGGTGGCTGTTTTTGCGTCTTTATTCACCACGTCTGAAAACCATGTACTAATTGATACAACTTTGCCAAAACTTATGCGTTTATTGGTTTGATACCTGTCAGAGCCCCATGATCTTACATCTCTGCATTTCCTCACGTCTGGGTAATTCTGTAACAGTTTTTCAGCCGTGTTAAAAGTCATTTACGCGCCCTTACGCACAGGGCACGTTTGTCCTGCAGTGCGCTCCTCTCCTCTCCAGTACCTGGCTGCTCAGCTCCGTCTCAGTCCCGGTCCCGGACTGAGACACGTCACCGCTGCCTTCACCCGTTTTTGATCCCTCTGGTCAGTGGTCAGAGCGTTTAGATCCGTGTGTCCCACCTGAGCTCTCTATTAATCCACTCGATCATGGGCGGCACACACATATTAGGTGTGTGATTGTCGCTGCAGCTGCTGCCTGTTCGTCACTGTATGACGAGTTGGGCCCTGTAGCGATTTGTGTTTATTACTGTAATCTAAACAGAGCGTGAGAGAGATGAACACACATGCTGTCATTATGCATTGGATCAAATGTCATTCTGTCCCTTCGTCCATCCAGCTCTCTGTCCACACTCTCCATGGCGGAAACCCTCATTTACATATTGCGGTTTGCACGTGTTTTCATTTAGCGGGTTACTCTTAGTAGATCACCTGTTTTGCGTGCACTAACCAAACTCGCAATATTATAGCGGGCGCAAACAATATAGCGCCCGCTATCTGGGATCTTAGTAAATCCGGCCCTCAGGTAGCAAATGAAGTGTAATTGTCCTGCTGAATGGAACCTCTTTCCCTCCAGTTCCCCAAGACTCTAATAATTGAATCTTCATGCAAATGTTGCAGCATGCAGTCAAAGTAGTGGACACTGCACCATTCAACAGTCACATTTATACACTCAATTGACCAATGATGTGTCCCTGTGTTATTGTGCAGTCCTATTTCCTGTTTTCTTCTTTGTGCAAGGCCAATGTGTTTTTCTTTATTCAAAACATGGCAAATAGCTATTATTTTTCTAATATTATTTTTATTTCCCGCTCCCGATTTCTAGATGCTCATCAAACAATAGTGCCTCCTGCAGTGACAAATGTACAAAGTTGTGATTCCACAGTGCTGCGCAGACTTTGGGTGTAGCATTTGGCAGGTGCCACAAATGCATTGATGAAGTGATGAGGAGATCAGACATGTCAAACAAACTTGTGATGATTTCAAGCGCATAGAGAAAAAAAGGGGAGATAAGCTACACTCAATTAAGATCAGACCACTGTCTTGTTTCTGTAGTGGGATGATGTGACAGGGAGTAGTCTTCAGGGAAAGACAAACACATTTGGATAATCTTATGGGAGAGGAAGAATTGACAGGTAAATGTATTGCTGTGTGTACTTGCGGTATGATGCAGTACATGGGGTATTGGGGAAGAGAGAGTTAAGGAGAGAGCCAACCTTAAAGCACCTATTAAAGTAAAGGTGTTGTTTTCTTCAATGGTAGTCTCTGGGACTGAAAAATGAAGCCAATAAAATGTGCAGTTCCTCAATTGGTCACTGAGGTTGGATCAAAATTCCCTTTATAGCAGGAAACAGACATACAGTATTTACAACCTACAAAGCAAAAACATCATATTACCATCCAGGAACTGACTGATGGGGAATTGTTGTAAGCTGAAGCACTGTCACATGATTTCACACCTACATTTCAGGAGAAATTGTGCAAAGAAATGTAACATTTACTGACACAGACAATATTGAGGGTGTTTGTTTTCATGATTGATATGCCATTGTGAGAACTAAGTTCAAGCCTTTTACATTGTATGTTAGATGTGCAACAAGAGGAGATACATTATAATAATAATGTTATATTAAATACTATCTCATAACACTTTATTTTTTGCCAACTTTTGAATTGAATTGAATTTAAATTTGTTTATTTCGGTCATACAACACCAACATCAATATCAACCATTTTGTGTGAACAGTTTAGCCAAAACATATTATACACAATTGCAACCATACTCACACACACACAAAAAAAGAAAATATCATACAGTGACCGAAAAGGGAATAGGCTGAAGCCCAAGGCTTATATTTGCCTATCCTTTACACTCTATGAAATTAAATTACCTAGAATGTCAACAACTTTTGTCAACTTTCATGTTTCAATGCATTTTATGCGATCACCCTTTATCATAAGGTGATAATTGCTACATTTTCCCTCACATAATTTCTGTAAAATCATGTAGGCAAAATATTCAAATAAGGGAGACAGCTGAATATAGCGGGAGGCTATAGTGGTAGTAATCTTTGAGAACAGTTCAAAAGTCTTTTAATAGCAACAATAACTTTCATGTGAATGAAATGCATACTGCACATTTTTACTCAAGTTGTCTTGGTAGCACATTGTGAAATTTAAAGCCATAAAAAGATGAATATGAGAACTTAAACACATAAAACCTTTTAATAGCTTGCAATTACTCTGTTATAATGTCATATTTGTATCCTTCTTGTAAGTTTTATTAGAAAAGGGCATGCCTGAGGGATACCATTCTAAACGTTTACCTGAATGTTAGGGTATTCTTCTATGTTAACTAACAGAAATTTTCTTTGATCATTACAAAGTAAAAATTCAAAAGCTGATGTTATGGGTTGCTTTTGTTTGGATATTAATGTAGTACAAATGAAAAAACATTTACTGATTTGTGATGTTGCCACGGCTGAAAGGTCAAGTGGGTATTGCATGTAGTGCAACATTATTGATTAGCTGATTGTGTTTCTTTTTGGGTCTTATCTAATTATTCAGGATGCAGATAATTCTTTGTTTTTCATTTTGATTCTTTTCATCCAGTGCCTGAGCGACTGGTTTGTTTGGATGTGTACACAGTCCACTATGCGCAGGAAACAAGCAAAACCTTTGATGCTGTGTGTAAGGCTCTCTGGTTGTCTGGAGGTACAAAGTGAAAATACCCCTCTGCACAGAAATAGACTCTGCATAATTATGTGTCAACGCTTCGGGCGTCTGACCTCGCTCAAGACATTTCAAGACACTGTCCTCTGAAAGGTCAGAAGAATGAAATGTTGTTTTTGAGCATTTTTCACTCTCTGGAGATGAAGTTGCTGCAGGTCCTTTTTAATGGTGACCAGCTTGATGCTGATGACCTCATACCATGGCCACCACAGTGAATGATAAAAAAAGCATCCAATACTACTCTCACAGGGTGTGTTTAAGACTGAAGGAAGGCCTTTGCATTGCTGTCCCCCACTCCCCTGAACCAAACCAACAAACTTACATCCTGCATGCTCAGGTTTCTTCCAAAAGTCTCTACAGCTCTCTAGGTACCACAGTAGACATAGCTGACACCAATGCCACGCACTTTGAAGGTGGCAGCAAAAATAAATGAGTGTAATAAATGTTTCATGTAATGAAACGGAAGCTGTCACAAAAAAGGGTGGCTCAGTTTTTATGTTGACAATAATATTATATCACTTTGGAGAATATTGAGCAAGGGAGCAAAATCTGTGTGGCAGTTTTTAAACATGTTTTTCTTTGAAGATAAACTGTAACTTGAAATACCAGCTACTTCACTTGATATAATATCAAGCAAAGTGGCTAAGACTGGTATTTCAAGTTTACACTGTGTATAGCATTCAGGTGTGGTGGAAGCTTCACATGTGCACTCTGACCTCAACCAGGACTGATGTACATCTTATCCCCTGCTGAACCATACAGTATGTGCAGTGTGCAATATAACACTGTGGTGGATGCAGCACCCTGTTGTAACATTCACCAGTCGCTGTCAGAACTAAATGGCATCGATGCCATGGAGCACAATTTTAAAAGCAGTCAGAGCCATGAAAAAAATCTTTGTTTTTGCTCTGCTATTGATGGGGCTAAGGGATAATGATGTCAATCTTCCTGTCTGTCAAACAGCTTGGTCCTGAGGAGGGTACCGCATGGATAATCGCTGCACCGAGAGAATGACTGCTAATGAGTTTGGTGACCCCCTGACCTTTTTTGTTCTAGTAAAATGTATCTGCCTAAATTGTAAAATGCACTAAACATTTTAGTACCACTAGCAGAGTAAGGTTCTATAAATGTTAAAATCATCATTAAGCACATTGTCGGTGCTGTCCACCAGGCTGTGAAGTCTACTAAATATTTCAGCCTCTAGTGATCACTATTAGTCTGGTTTCTGTTGTCTCAATATCTCCTTCTATGCTTGCTATAGAGCACTGCCTCACAATGTGTGTGTGTTAGCCTTTTAATTCCCACACTTTGTTGCTGCATTTTCTGACACCCTTATCTCACAGGGCAGACAAGCTAAATTGATGAAGTGGGTGGTCAAGCTGCCCTATTTAATCTCTCTTGATAATGAGATTTCATACCCAAATGATTTGCCGTGCCACTACATTGTAAAGAGCTATGCATGGAAAAGGTCATGGATTCAGAATGAAGGTGAAGAAAGTAAATACTGATCCATTTTCTTTTTACTTTTTATCATACTTGCCCAATACCACATTTCCTTCAAGGCTGAGTGAGTCATGTGGTTTGAGATGCCCTGCTGAGCATCATTGTTGCATAAAATCTGTTGCATATTTGGGAGCCACCTGTTCACTTACACAAGTCTGTCCGTTCCCTCCTGACCTCTATTGAGATGTGTTTCTGCCTTCTGGGGCAGATATGTTGTGGTTGTTCTCAGTGAAGCCCAGACACTGCAGAATGCCTTTTTTTTCTCTGAAATGAAATGCTCAAATGAGTCTGCCAGGTACCGCTGATCCAGTAATTAACTTACCTAATGAATGTTTTTTTTTGTTTTTTTTCAAGGGAGCAGAAGAAGTGAATGCAAATGGAGGAGAAATATTGACAGGTAGGAAAAGAGGAAGATAGACAGAGAGACAGATTAATGGCCCACAAAATGTCCCAACGCAGAGCGCTGTCAGCATGACACCTGCGACTGACTGTGTCTGACATCATTTGAAAACCCAACCAAGGATATCATGACAGTCACAACACAAATGAGTGATCAACTGCTCCACAGGGATGGGACACAGAACCATACGTGTCTTTATGTGCACACTCACATACAAACATTCTGCAAAGCCCTGACATGGTCTTGTGATAATTGGTAATGATGCTTCAGTAATGTGACTGTAATAATACTACTGCTGGCTCACCTCCCATAAACTCACACACAACACAGAACACATTAAATTGACATGACACTCTCGCTAACAGAGCTGGCAGCAATGCCTCTGTTGTTAAGTTGCCACAGCAGTTATTGGAAGATCTATGCGGTGCTTGTGTACGTGTAAACGTGACTGCCTGCTTGTTTAGTGTGAGTTGAGGACTGTCGTAGCAATTGATGCCTCCTCGTTCTAGAAAGCAAGAGTGGAAAAGTTACTGGCAGGAAGCGAAACAAGATGCATAAAAGTTATTACGCTTCAATTGGCCAACCCTCCTCCTCCAGTCCTCCACCCCTCCTTCCTTTTATCTTTTGTTTTTAGTTGTTATATTATTCTCTCCATCTCCTCCCCCTCCGTCTTCCCACTTCAGAAAATAAATGAGAGAAAACAAGCACATTTAGTGCTTTTTAGTGGCTTTTTCACTCTCCACTTCTAGCAATTCAACGGGCTGGTGGTAAGATACACACACACATGCACACACAAACAGCTACTGTATACTCTGTCACACTTCAGCACATACATTTTCATATAGACACAACCCTTCACACACATCCGCACACGCTCACACACACAATCTGCAACTTGGATGGCGCTATAAACACATTGATAAAACCATTTCTATAATAAGCTGTGTTTGTCAAAATGTCATCCCTCAGCCCTGCAGCCATTATCACTGCTTCAACATTTATAGTGGCTCTTTAAATAAACGGCCCAGGCCTTCATGGCCTACAGTAATACCCATCTGAACGCCCACGTACGCACAGAGACGCACACACACATTCTATCTTGCCGCCACATCTATGACCATTAGACTGCAGAGTTAATGGGAATATCCTCTTCGCTACAACTGAAGTTTTATGTTGTCTCTATTTGTTTTGGTTTTCTATAACTACAGTCATAATTGACTGTCACTGAATTTCTAAAGGACATGAATACGCAAGGAGTGAGGAAATGCTTAGACCGTGACAGGCTCGAAATTATGAGTCTTTTTTTTTGTAATTGAAGGAGTTTTTTTTAATTGGCCATTCTTGTTGTCAAAAAATCTGCCTGGTTAAGTTTTACCAGCTAATATTTTTAACACTAGTAGCCTATTCCTTTCACACTTCATGGAACCAGCTTAATTTGACTTGACTATCCTTGGACCTGAATATGTGGTCACACGAAAGCTGGGGTACTCTAGCCTGATCTCGAGTCTAACCTTTTGTCTTAAGTTTTCTGAACAAAGGAAAGAACGCTTCAGGTCATTGCCCCAGAGTCAAACCCCCAGCATGCCTTGCAGATGAGAAGAAGTTTAGAAGAAGAAATTCAAACCTCTAATTGGCGGAGATAAAGGGAATTCCAGGGACACACTGTACCATCACTGTATTTGTATATGGAAATTGTACATATTTAATCTTGAATCTTTCCAGATCATGACCATTATGTTGGTACACCAGCCCACCATACTGTATGTCTTATGCATGTTTAATTATTAGATGGTTTTAAAGGGACAACGAGGAGTTTCTATTTGGTTATAAAAAAGTCTCACGTTAAAGTGGATGAATCTACGCTACCCACACTTGTTAATGGCTCCATTTTCGATAAATATATCGTTTTGTCTCTATCGTTATTTTGTTTTTTTAATTAGCCTAATGATGGAAATGCTGGGCGAGCTGACCAGCGTTTCCTTACTTTCGGTTTCGCGGACGCTGCCCGGCGGGTCATGGGAATAACGCCACCGAATCGCCGTTTATGGTCGGAACTACGCGTATGTGATCGTCTTCGAACCTCTGACTTTCATTCTTGATGAATGAAAACATTCTGGGCAAGACGTCCGTCTTGCGCCGGTCCAAGAATTTCACCATGCGCGCGGAGGCTCATGGTAAATGTAGTATGAAAACACTTCGCTTTCCAAAACTCCTCGTTGTCCAGAGAGACCGAGATACAGGTGGCGTCAAGACTAGGGATGGGTACCGATACTCGGTACCATAATGGAACCGGTGCTGACGTAAACGGTAGTAACCAGACCGAAAAGCAACGCAGATTTCGGTGCTTTGTTCCAGTGCCATTGAATTTTTAATTAGACCTACCACCCCTAAGCTCTATTGCTGTGCTGGCGCTACATGTGTCGTCAGGTCAATTTTTGTTGTGTGCGGCATACAGCTGCCGATACTGGAGAGTTTTTTTTTAATTGCCTGTTTATTCGGCTGCAGTGGTGCGGCCAGTGTTATCAGCCACTTGCGTGTCGATCCATGGAGAGCGGTCCAAACGGATCATGGATCAACAAAGTTGCACCACTACCTGTTCATTCTTATGCTCTGCTCACATGCTGTGGTGCAATCAGAGCACAATGGATGTGACGCTGCACAGCTGTAGCGTGTGTGTGCGGCAAGAAAAAAAACTGATCAACACAAGCTCAGACGATGTAGTCCAAACTTTGTGCAAAATTCTATTTTCGCGTAAATCTGGGATGAAAGTGTGGTATTTTTTTCTCGCACTGGATAATGCAGGCACACAAATTATGCGTCACCCTGCTCACGATTCATCAGCCACTGATATTGGATCCGTCATCCGTCAATCAAACGTCTGAGACAACACACACACACCGAGCTCGGTCTCGCCCCAAACATTGAATATCCCGCCTGCTCGATAACGACCAATCAAATTTGTTTTCCTTACTCGAGTAAACTTGTGCGACAACTCATGGAAACCTGGCGCGACAAGCAGGACAAATGGCCATTTCTGAACACCTTCAAGCACCGGTTTGGGCACCGTACCGGAGGGGCCAGATGATGTGAGCCAGAAGATGTGTGGACTTTATGCGCTTGGCGTGTGCCTATGCAAGTGTTTTATTACTGGCCCTACTTTACAATTTTATTATTGGTAGCTTCCAGTCAAAATGAGATATTTTCAGAGGGCTGCCCTGAGGTCAAATCTGATGGGATCTTCGGAATATAAACGAAGAGAGACCACCATCACAGGCCATAGGGCTGGATGAGAGGTGAGAAAGACCAAACAAAAGAAAAACTGAATACCTGGGAATATTTGAGAAATCTGAGAAAAACAAAAAGAAAACAACAACAACAAGAGACACTTACAGTGATAGAGGTCCATCACTTCCATAACTCAGTGGTGGGGAGAGAGCAGGGTTGGTTGTGATGGACATTTTATTCCGTAATCAGAAGTATTATTTTCAGGTTGATGCACACCAGGGACAGAGGCAGTGCACTATTGCTTTTCTATTGCCTTGACCTTCAATTAGCACTCTTTACTCTTGCCTCTTTACTGATAGTTTAGGCCAGGTTGTACAGCAGACAAGATTGTTGTAGACTAAATCTTGTTAAGGCTGTTGTTTGGACTAGTGATTTGCAGGAGACCAGGAAAAAGAACAGTTTCAAAGTTTTTACTTCTTAGGTATAAATGCAAATGAAAAATCCCACACAAGAAACCAGGGGGTCGTTCCATCAGAGTCGCTAAGAACATTCAGACTATGTTGTAATCTTGAAGCTTGAATTAGCGCAAACTCCAAACCAAGGCCCGACCCGTTCCATCAAGCGAGATCAGATGGCTCCACTTGATGCTAGTTCAAGCCTCACCTTTGACACCTATTAACATTTAGCCTAATAGATCTAAATACATTCACAACATATTAATTTATTTTGACAAGGGATCGTCACATTTATCAACTCTTTCATATGATTCATCACATTTATCACACAACTGACTCAAGGATACCAAGATACTCCATGAGGGGCTGCTCCAATGATAGAAATGGTATACACTTCCTGTCTCCTAAATGGGTGTGGCCAACCGTCACCCCACCTCGTCTATGAACGTGTGTGTGGATTTATACAATTTGTAGGTAGATACAGGTGAGATATATTTTCTTATGATAACATTAAATATTTACACCACTAACAGTCATATTTAGCATGACAAAATTATTTAAATCATTTTCACGGGAGTTCGCAGCCGTTTGTTTGACGTTGCCTAGGAGATCTGTGCCAAATCTCGTGAGAGTGTGTCGTACAGACAGAGACAGGTCTTGAACAAAATGGATTTTCTCCTGATGTGTCCATCTGAAAATTGCCATTTTTGTGTCAAAATGTTCAGAAGAGATTTGGCTTGTGAAAAATGAGTCCGAAATTTAGGCTACTTCAGTGACTGTGTTCACGTTACTGTAAATTAGTCAAGAGTATAATGCAATGAATACCATATAATTATTTACAGCACTGTAGACTACATATAATTTTCCTTGTTTTTTGTTTATGTGTTTATATTACAGTATATTATACTGTATACATTTTCTTTTTACTCTCATGTATGGAAGTTACTTTAGGCTATGTGTGTGAATAAAAATGGTTACAATTTCCTTGGCAGTATGAGTGCAATGTGTGATGTCCAACCTTACTATTAACATACAATCCTTTTTTCTTTTATACACAATTGTATTCTGTTAGCTAGACAAAAAAAAAATTGTGCAGTAACCACTGTCAGTGAAGGACTGGGCTAAGACTGAGAGGTGGACATGAGGGATATTTCAATGGTGCTTACACAATGCCAAAGGGACAATGTATTTTGGGGTCACGGACTATTTATATGAGAAAGGAATTTAGTTTTGACACATGAGTAAACTGTTTTGGGGAGAGATATGAGCTTTTTCAAGTGAGCTATGGTGTTGTGCTGAACTGTAAGACTGTTTTGCCAAATGATCCTAGAGTTTTGAGAATGTCATTTCTGTTTCAAGAAATAAGCCAAACCAATGGAGAAAAACAGTAACAAATTGATCAGTGTACAGTAATGTCATCCTGAATCTGAAGCTCTATGCCGTACACAACTACCTATTGCTAAATAAATCCCCAGATAAGTCACACAACCTCAGAGATATGTCTGCACATTACGATGTTGACAACATTGAGCTGCCTCTCCCTTGTCAAATGAAAATTCATAACAATTTAGGTGAGCCTGTTTCTGTTTGTTGTTAGAGAAGATGAAGTGATTAGCAATTAGACTCCCACATCAAACAGAAAAAAAACATTTAAATCAAGCTAACGGATCAGCAAATGCAAATTAGTTATTTTATACATGAGAACTGATTAGCCACATGAAATAGTGTGACTAAGAATGAGTCATCCAATTTGACGCAACCATGCCAGTTAATTTTTCCTCTGGCTTTCTCTCAGGGTTACGTAATTCCCTTAACTGTGAGAGTGAACTCGATGAGTGACAGGTGATACACTCCACTGATGAAGGCAAAGTAAGTGAAGGTGTCATTACAAAAATTTCAGTAAAAACTCCTAATCTCAGTCCCAAATTAACAGTGTTATCCAGGGTACACCAGAGAGAATACCTGCTAAACCTGATTATACCAGAAAATCCCATTACTCATTCAAACACCAGACAGCGTTGCCTGCTTTAGGCTTCCATGAGCATTTCAAAGAAATTCACCACAGCTGCAGAGATTGTATTCTATTCTAGGCCACAGATGCAATCAAAATCTATTAATTTCAGAAAACTTAATGTAACACTCCACCAATTATTGGGCTGCTTTTGGGAAACAGGATTTGCCATAGCAACCAGTTCCCACAGACATTAGAACTGTATGTGACTGTGTAGTACTGTAAATACGCATAATGTGTACCCATGTATGCACATTTATCAGATAGATAGATAGATAGATAGATAGATAGATAGATAGATAGATAGATAGATAGATAGATAGATAGATAGATAGATAGATAGATAGATAGATAGATAGATAGATAGATAGATAGATAGATAGATAGATAGATAGATAGATACTTGTCGGCTCCCTCAGTGCCTTCCTGTTTGCCACTAATATCAAGTGACAAGTTTTAGAAAACATGTTTACAACAGGGTCATTTGCTGCCGGGGGGTAATTGTGGGCTTGTTAACTTATGCATGACCTGAATTATTAGGCACTGAGAACACACTGTAAGTGCTGTGGATATAACAAGATGGCTCCTTTCTGAAAAATCACATTAACCTGATAATAAATTCTAATGGTGTATTTACCTAGAGGCTTTGGGTTTTTAATGATGCTGCTTTCAGTCTTCACATTGAAACAAAACCACACAATGATCAATGTACTGTGCACATCATATTCACTAGTCATGCAAAACATTGCAGTGTTACTGAAAAATCAAAAAGTATACAGTTGTTTGCTTCATGGGACACACTTTATTTTTCACCTTGGTCTTTCTCATTAATTTAACTGTTACTGGCTTGCACAAGTATGAAGCATCACCATAGTTGGTGGGTGAAACTGAGGTTGCACTGAGTTTTGATCAGAAACACCAAGGTAAAGCTTAAAGAGCTTCATCTTAGTCTCAGATCAAGTGAACAATTGGGAACTATTGGCTGTGTCATTCAAGCATGCAGGTAAATTTAGCAAATTAGCAACTGGGACTCTTAAAAGTAAACACAGTGGGCATGGCTTAAATACAAGAACACTCAATGCTCATGTCATTTTCAAAAACTTTGTTTTGAAAAACAAAACAAGAAACAAACCAAAAAAACATTAACATTAAGTATCTGAACTTAATATCATGAGAAAGTCTTAAGGGGGGATGGGTCAAGTACCCAGGTCATGTGACTTTATGGCAGCATTCAAAACTAAATTGATACTTTTATGTCAAATTCCAAAATGGCCACCTACGTGGACTAGTGATGCGCCGGCTGACCCGTAGCCCGCGGGACCCGCGGGTCAGCCCGCGGGGCGGGGCGGTGCGGGTCAAGAAATCTTTACTTTATTTGCGGTGCGGGTCGGGGCGGGTCATTAAAAAAACTGACGATGAAGTCCAGAGTGTGTTATCAGGGCCGCGCTGATGTTGAGGGGAAAGCCGGCGGAGGTGTGAGGGAACCGGATGAGACGGCGGCTGGGAGCATCAGCAGAGCGGGGTTGGTTTCACAGAGAGCAGGGACTGGGGAGGACGAGAGGCGGCTGCTGCACGCTGCACTGTGACTCTCTCACTCCTCATGTGCTCCACAGTCCACACTGACAAGCTACCGGCAACACAGCACCTCTGTCTGCCCTTTCAAAGTAAAAAAGGCCACTGTCTGACGTTTAATAGCAGCGGGGCGAGTCGGGGCGGGTTGTGAAAATATATGCGGTGGTGCGGGGCGGGCTGGGGCGGGTCAAAATACTTCATAGATGCGGGACCCGCGGGTTGGAAAAAAACCCGGCCCGCGCATCACTAACGTGGACAGAGACACTAGACATAAGTAAAGTGTTTTGGTTTTTCTTGTTAATTACATTATGGGGGGATTTGTTTTTGAAATTATTGCTCTTTAAGGATAATTTGATGTATTCTTGTTGAAAAATAATGAATACCATTAACACAACTTTGATAAACAGGCATTGAATGTCTGTATCCTGGGGGTACAGTATATGGCATAATCACTCTCAGATATACTCATGTTTGGAAGCCTAAACTCTACAGATAATCAATAATATAAAGGTGTTAAAAGTTGAATATGCAGTATTACTATAGTATACCACCATCTATTGATCAAGACAGGCAACAAATAATTAGAAGAGGGAGCGAACGACAGTAAAAGAGGGAGGATGTTCAGGTCATGATTAGAGTAGTATAGTGAATTCTTATGTAAAAGATCCAGTGATAGATTCAGCATCTGTCTGCAACAAAACATGATGTGTTGTGGGGCGGTGTTTTGCTCAGTGTTGAGGCTATAGTCCTAATTGCAGGCGACCCCGGTTTGAATCCCGCGCCAAGTGGTCCTATCCTCCACACACGCACTCGCACACACAGAGCCACAGAGAGTGGCTAATTAATTGCTTATAATATGTTTTAAAAGTTCATAAATGAAATATTTGATCAATTGGTAAATGGCAAATTTATACCCTAAACGGGCAATGTATCTTGGGAGATACAAACTCTAAAATGAAAAATAAAGGTCATATTTTGAAAAAAATCATAAAATTGTGTTATTCTACCCTATAGAAACATTAGAAAATAAAAAAAAATTATTTTTCCAAAATTTGTATATATGCTTGCCCATTCAACTCTTTTGTGACCATTGACGAGTTTACTCGTCACAGCCTGCCGAACGTTCACGACCATCGACGAGTTAACTTGTCAAAACGTTTTTTTTTACAGATTATGATAATAGACACTCTGATGTACCCTGTGTGTGAATATGGTAGTCCTCTGATATGTATGTGACAGTGGTGGTCCTGTCACTATGCCTCCAATTGATCATGTGCCCTGGCTACTTGGCCAAGGGGATATCCCTTTGGGTGACTGGCAAGTGTGCATGACTCTTACCCGGGAGGTGTGGGTTCAATCCCTGGCCAGGCCCTCTTCACCTTGCCATGTGTAAAAACTGTTTTAAATCAAAACATAATGTTTTTTATAAACTGTGTGATCTTGGTTTTGTTTGAGTAATCGGTCTCCTTGAATGCTGCTCTGGGGACAGCGTGCAGCGCTGTGCAGCTGTCGGCTACAGTGTTGTGACTTTCTCGCTGAATCTGGCGACTTTCCAAACCCTCTTGGCGACTTTTTTTTGTCAAGCGAAATCTAGCGACTTTCTCTGGTGCTGTTACAAATGTTTCTGGTTTGGAGACTCGGATTTGAAAGCACGTTATCACAGCTGTTTGGACCTTGCAGCGGGCGCTGTGCAGCGGGTGCTGTGAGCCTGCCGCCCCCCGCCCCAGAGCACTCATCGCCGGCCAGTCACACAGGAGTGTCACGGAGCTGCTCCGCTGCAGCCAGAGACCCGCACCGCTGCACTCCACGCTGCCACACCCCCCAGATTTGCCTCTGAAAATATTTATTTAGCTGTAGAAATGATTTGGGAGACATGCCACACTGCAGAGTACCGGTAAAATGAGTGGATTGCCACTTGACACAAAAGTGCATTTTTCTCTGAAACTAGAGCGGGAGCTCCGTTTTTGGAGAAACCCAGCTCTCTTCTTCTCCTTCGTACTCACGAACGAAACGGCGGAAAAGCTCACCGTTTTTTCGAGGAGCACGTTGGAAAGTCACTCTTCAACCACGTGAAAACCGTTTGTTTCTAGGTGATGTACAGAGTTCGGTTCGACGTGAGAAAAAAGGTTAAAAAAATAGCCAAAAACATGTGGTCCTGAGCGGATGTGATGAGAAATTTGTGTGGTCGCGAAAGAGTTAAGGGTTAAAAAAAAAAGAAAAGCAAAATCTATAAACGGGCAAATAGTCGCTAATAGGCAGGTCATAAACAGGCGTATAAAGCCTAAAAAAGCACAATAGTCTGGCAGGGAATGAGCAGAAATGGGCCTGTAGAGCTGATTAGGGTTTTGGTGGTTCTGGTGAGACGGCGCAGGGAAAAAGAAGAATCAACTGGCAGAAAAGCTGGAAAACAAGTAAAAACTGTACAAAACCAGAGATTATAAAACTGATCATATCTAATTAAAGTGCAAGATTAAAAGATTACATGAAGGGAGCAGGGAGTAGAGCAGCAGCTTTGTGTTTTCTTAATTGTCAGAAAGCATTTGTTATAAATTATCCTTTTATCAGCCTGAAGAATGTTCAAAACACCCATGAAATCAGGTCTGTGAAGCAGAGACGTCTGCTTTGAAAAGACACAAATAGCTGCACTATAGACTATAGTTATATTTACACTTGATTAAATAACATAATCACCATTAAATGTTTTTGATAGTTGGAGAAATGTATCTGAAATATCGCATCAAATTACTTACAGCCATCACTTATAATTGTGTAACTTGTGAGAACTCTGGTCCCAGAATAAAACAACAAAACACAAAATAATTGTCTCTCAAGTTGGTTGTGTGCAGTTTAGAGCCATGCTTAGCAACTGAACAAGCCCTTGCTGGTCACTCTTGCCCAAGAATATGGCTGCCAACAGTTGTTAAATCACCGTCTAGGGGAATTTTCTCCCACTCCTTTTCCCTCTTGAGGCCCCTTCACCCTTTACTTACTATCCTCACTCTCACCTCACTTTCCTCTCATCTGACATTCACCTCCTCGCCCAATCCCCCATTATTATTCTGTTCACTGAGCTGATATTTGAACTAATGAGAACGATATAAAGTCAAAAGATGAGCCAGTATTCACTCTGTAATGAGTCTGCACGTACTGTATCTATGCCAGTCTGTATGTGTGTGTGTGTGTGTGTGTGTGCGAGAAGGTTTTCACATGTTGTGTTCTGAGTGAATCCGTGTATCATCCTGCATTTGATGACCTGTATCAGTGTATGTATGTGAACCTTTTGGAAGTTCTCTGCATTAATTGCTTTGCTTTCTTTCCATTGCAGGCCTGAAATTCAGACCACCTTGACACTACACAACACTACTGGGAAAATGTTTTGTGGAGTGAAGATTTTTTTTCTATTTTTCTTTTTTTGTATGACTAGCCCTCCCAACCAACTCTATTTTATTACAGCATTGTCATGGTAAAAACCCCTTACACCTGATGACACCTCGAGGGAGTCCACAAAAACATTAACCTTTTAATGTGTTTACTTAAACTAGAGCATATGACTCTAGACTAGGGTGCAGAGAGGCCTGGTTAGCTTATTTTATAGCTACATTGTTATTGTGAACTTTAATACTCCCATGCATGTACCTTTAACACACTATAGCCCTAATAACACCACATTCAAATGAAAAATAAAATAAATAAACATTTGTGACTGCAAATACACGTTGCAACAGGAAGAAGTGTTTATTACACAGGCCTGGACAGTTTGCCATCATCAAGGGCAAAATGACTTCCAGAGTCTACAGGATAATGTCAGGGTGACTGTCCACCAGCTGAAGCTCAGTAGAAGTTGGGAGATGCAGCAGGACAATGATCCTAAATATCAAAGTAAATCTAGAATAGACATCAGAAATTCTATGAACCTGGCTGAGCTGAAGCAGTTCTGAAAGGAAAAATAGTCCAAAATTTGTCCTGAGTGTTTTGTAGTTCTGATCAGCAGCTACAGGAAGTGCTTGGTTGAGGTTATTGCTGCCAAAGAGGTTCGACCAGTTATTAAATCCAAGGGTTCACATACTTTTTCCACCAGCACTGTGAATGTTTAATAGATATGTTCAATAAATACATTAAATATTGTAATTGTTTGTGTGGTATTAGATTAAGCACATGCACAAGCACTTAGATGTAGATCGGATCACATTAAATGACCAATTAATGCAGAAAACTAAGAAATTCCAAAGAGTTCATACTTTTTCTCGCCACTGTATCTACAGTATGTTTTAGTAGGTGCAAGGAGCCTTGACTTGTCTTCTTCTCTAATAAAACTCTAAAACTCTGCACATGCATCAGGCCTAATGATTATTTACATGCTTCATGGGTCTTGCAACAAGGCACTACTTGTTCTGTGTGACCTACTGTACATGTGCGAAATTCGGTACGCACATGTACAGTGGCTAAGATGTAAAGCCCAATGAGAGAAGTCCGAACACAAAGGCAAAAAACAGTGAACGGCTTTTGCCGATGTGTTGTGACTTGTCGTTGTGCTTTTGCTTTTGCATTCGTGTTTTCCATTACATATACTTCGTCCTACTGAGAGGTCAACCTACACATGCCGTAACAAAGGTGCCCATAACCTAAACCTTACAGTTGGGTGTGTTTGTGTAATGCTTGTTTTTTACTCATGTTTTCATATGACTAGCCAGCTCCATTTTTTTCAGTGTGGGTTAAAATGTGTGATATAATACTCTATTTTCTTATTTATTAAAGTACACAGTGTCTGCTACAACACTCATACACAAAAACAAATTACCACATTACCAACAAAATGGTGATGATCAGAAATGATTTTCTCCACAGCAGTTGCTTTAATTTTTCTACCTGCAGTTTTTCTTTTTGCAATAATGATAACAGCGGGGGCAGTTACTTTAGAGCGGATAAAAAGTTGGGTTTTATGTGCAATGCAATTTTAATCTTGTACACACAGCACACATATCACATAAGTGATGTATAAATTGCTAACATGCAAATAAGAGTCTGGACTTGTTGTTACCATGATAACACATCCTACAACTTTCCTTTTAAATAGTACGACACTCTTTATATCTGTGCATGTGCTCGTGTGTGGGTGCACAGGTCCATCCAGACTTGGCATAGTAACTATTCTTGTCCTCTCCGTAGGTGTACAACTGTCCCTGCACTGTCTCACACTAACCACAGTTGTCTTGGTTACTAAGGCCTTGGGGGGTTGTTAAGGAAGCATCTTCAGGGACACCAAGGGAGGAAGCAGGTAAAATGGGAGATCGGGGTCTTGGAGAGTTCAGATATGCCTTCCAAAAGTGGATCAGATGAGGAGAAGAGCCCGGCAACACACTAGGGAGAGTAGACCAAAGGAAGGCAATGTTTGGAGAAAAATCACAGAGGGGTTGCCGAAAATGTGCTCAGTGTTATATATATGAATAAATAAATGTTACATTAGCACAATTGGCAGAGCTCCTTGTTTCTTTGTGCCAACATATACAGTATGCTGTTAATCAATTCAACATTTCCTTCTGCACTGCTACAATATTTTATTTAGCATGACTGCCCCACAAAAATAGTGAAAGTGGATCTGGATTCTTCTACTCACCTGCCCTGCTGCTCGCACAAGGTTGACAAGTGGAAGAGCAGTGTGTGTATCAACAGGACATACTATCTTGTAACTGGCAGTTAATGTCACAGTGTTGGTGGCTGTGCTAATGTAAATTCTTGCTTACTGTACCAGTACTGCCCCCTGTATCTGTAAGGTCTCAGGGACAGTTGAAAGTGGGGGTTAGAGGGGTTAGGGTTAGAGATTTAGGGGGGGGGGTTAGGGTTAGTGTGTATCAAGAGAGTCTGGAGAAACATCAGCCACACCCTGATTTTGCTAAGAAGTCTGCTGCTTGCATAGGCCTGTTTATTTATGTTTTTTGTTAGCTTGCTATTCCTAGTAGCTAACGCAGTGTAAGTGTTTGTGCTAATGTAAACTCTTGGTCTTTGTATTGATGAGATTTTGGATTCATTGTGCCCCATCCACCATCCACACAAGTTCACAGGATTTGTTTTTTACTTATATGATGAATGAAAGTCCAACCATTTAATGGTCCAGTAGTCCACTGCAGTTTCAAGGTGGGAATGATCTCACTTCACTTGATGTTTTGTATTATATAAAAAACATCACATGGTGTGGTATATTGATGTGTTGATGAAAAGAAGTGATCACCGCTGACATGTCTTCACTTGTATTCTCCCACAACACTTAGCCATAAGAGAAAACAGAAGAACCAATCATTCACATTGACCAGACATACTCCATGAAATCAGATTACTTCTAAGCAAGATATGGAGTCCATTAGCAGAGCATCGATTCACACATTCCTTGAATTCCAGAAAAAGCACACAGACAAAGAAGAACATAAGATAATACAAGACATTAAAGCAAGGTGGATAATACACTACAATGGACATGTTAACAAGGTTTAAAAGTAATTCTTCAGCAGAAGGAGTCTCTAAATTTTGGTGTCATTACTTTTGGCCTTTTAAAATATTGTACTGGCTTCAACTGCAGTAACTGCTTTTAATACTTGTATTGAAATTGTATTGTATTGTATGTAAATGCATTCAATTTACAGACAGGGGTTAACACATACTGTAAACATGCATGAAAATAAGTAAGTACAGTCATAAGCTTTTCTAAACCTGTCCTGCTGTGCAAAACAAGCCCACCTGGTGTTCTGTGCTGACAGTTTGTTGCCAAACCATATTTAGGTTTGATTGTTAGATGACCTGATAAATAAGGAGCCATGAGTCAGGGGGGCAGGGGTGAATGAATGTGTTGAGAACAAAGAACTAACAATGGAGACTGCTATTTATAGTCATTTTTGTTTTTTCATCCATGGCTTTTCCATAATAACCATGGCAATAAACATCATATAACCTGAAGAAAGTACTTATTTTGATCCAAACCATGAACTTTTGCTGAACATAACCAAGTGCTTGAACATTGCCAAACCTTGGGCATGGTTATTATTGTGAACAGGAATATGAAGTTCATGTAGGCTACAATGTCTATTTCATGAGAAGCTCCTATATGGGTCATGCATTAGGGACAAACAACCATTATGATTTCGAAGGCTGGTTGGTTTCAGCTAAGGACAGACGAAAGCCTTGTGTAAGTGCATATGTGTGTGTATGTGCCTTCATGTGTTCAACTGGTAGTCATTATACTTTTTCCACCTTGTTAGTGAATCTGGCAGGTGTTAGAGAGGTAGGTGGTGGTGGGTGACAAGAGATAGCAAGTGTTGATATAATTAAAAACTAATTTTGAGGGTTATTACTTTTTCACCTGATTTCATCTCAATCTGGCAGGTTGTTGCTGCGGAAGAGACCGGAAAATATACAGTATAAGAGGGAGAGAGAGAGAGAGAAAGAGATGACAACAGAGGCTGAGCATCTTCATGTTATAATTAAAACCCTCTTTGAAGGCTGCCCTTTGAAGGGTTCTTTTCTCAACACCCAACCACCACAAAGCCAAAAAGGCACTTCTCTTTAAAGTCACAACATTGATGATGATCTCAGACCCCTCTGGTCTGGTCGTCGTATAAAACGTGTGTTTTGACAGTTTGTTTGTGAAAGAAAATTAGCTTGCTGCTCCCTCACAGGACGGTCACTGACTTATCTAATTTCTCCCTTTGAAGTTATGGAGGGAGGCGTTTGTTTGTGTTCGGGGTGAGGAGGGAGGCTTCACCCTTAACAACTCTCTGGGAGACGAAGGGTTGGATCTGTTTGGTTCCTGTCTAGGCACTTTAATCAATTTATTAATTAGTCACAATTATACCGTTAATTAGGAGCTGATGGTGGATTGATGAGTTGTGATTGTTGTCTTCTTCCGTGTCCCTAGAGGAATGGAAAGGTGAACTGTAGAAAGAGATTGAGAGACAGTGATAATAGAGTGGCAAAGTGAGTGAGTTCGGAAGAGGAGTAAAGTGTGACAATTACTGTGTAGTACGTTTTGCTGTACGATGAGTACACTTCAGAGAAAATGAACCGGGTCTGTCAAGAGCCAACAGTTTGAAACTTAACCTAGAGAGAGAGAGAGAGAGAGAGAGGGAGGGAGAGAGAGAGACCTGCTACTTGAACTGCTGGGAAAAAATGGCAGCCTGACAGGTCCTAAGGCCGTCACTGTAACAACATGTAATTACAGCCTGCACGGTACAGTGTGCATGTGAATATCACTGGGCCTGTACGCGTGTGAGTGTTACGAAGTGCAATTACAGCTTCAGTGTTAGAGAAAGAGGAGAAAAGGAAAGGAGAAAACATGCAGAGATATCTTCTTCAAGTGCAACGTAATTAAAAGCTGTAAAAGTTATATTTAGCGGACATGAGAAGAAAATGCAAATGCTTATGTGGTTGGGCAACTTGAGTAACTACCTTCTTTTTCTTCTTACTTCTTCCCTGTGTCTCTCACATATACACAAACACTTAATCGATGCTACTATAAGTGCATTTCATATACGTCTTAGGGCACTAGTTGCCATGGAGACAGTGTTGTGGTGTGATAGGATGGAAGGTCTCGACTGACAACAGCTCGTCTGATCTCTGTGAGAGGAAACTTTCTGACTTGCTGAGGAAACTGACAGCTGTGTCTTGACAGGCTCAGGATGTTGTTTGGTGAGGAAGTGAAGGGTAAAGCTGGCTAGAGCGGGCCTCATACACGGTCGGTATGTTCTGTGGGCTCCTCCTATCTTCAGCCCACGTGTTCACTCCTATGGAATCTCACAGTTTCAGAATTAAAAGTCCTTTCATGCAACAGAAAAAAACAAACCACATACCTCTGAGAAGCATCTCAAAACCCATTTTTAAAGGGACAGCTGAAATTGTTGTGCATCTTAATTATCAAACAATTGTACATTAGACAGCAGTTCCCCTGTCATGTGTTTATTTATTTATTTTGCATCTCTTATGAATCTACTTTGCTGAATTCTATGACAGCTTACGAGAAATGTTTTTTGACCTTTTTTTTTTAGAAAAAAAAGAAGACATTTTATTTTATTCCAGAAACTAGGACATTAATCCACAGTTAAAAATACTCCCCTGCAAATGCACTAGTCCTGTTTGAGTAATGTTTTATCAGATCTGCAAAAACAAAAAACAAACAACAAAAACTTTTCAACAGGGTCCTGGACAGGTTACATTTGAGCATGATGCTTACATTAGCATGGTAATGTACAAATTAGCAGTAAACATATAGGCCAATGGATGATACTGATGGAAATGCAATTAATTTTGCAGGTATGTAGTAGGCTACTAAAAAGCTGCACTTGTTCGAATGGCCACTTAAGGCTGGATTCAAAAGTGCGTCAGTCATCATAGACTCCCATGTTACAGTAAAATGACCAACTTACAGCATGAACAAACATGTTTTGGAGTGGGGGGGGGGGGTTCGGAACAGCGGTGTGTCGGAATGGAGGAGAGCTGTCCCCGTGCGGGAGATCAAGGTTCAAAACCCACTCAGGGCAGGTCACAGAACAACACTGGTCACACTGAGAGACATCTTCAATTTTAGTCTTTTTGACAATATGAAAAATGTTGAAAAACACCAACTTTATACTTTATACATGGTATGTAATAAAGGTTAATTATTTTTCTGGGACATCTTTTGGGATTATTTCTTGAAATATAAAATAGCTCTGACTACATCGGTGTTGGGCAGAAAAAGTTCTGTTTGATGATTTCTTTTTTCAGGTAGAAGTAAATTGTTTTTAGCTACATTTAAGTATAATCATATAATAGAATACATGTAATGGTTCTGTTGCCAGATTAAAGTGGAACATGTTTTGGAAGAACTTTAGTAGAAAGTTTTAATAACTTTGAAAGCAATGAGAAGATATTTTGCAAAGAAATAAAAAACAGGAAGAAACGAGAAGGGAAAAGATAATGAGGTTCACAAAACAGACAACATTACATCTCGTCTTCCTGCAATTTCACACACACACCTGTGCGCATACTCTATGTGCAGAGGTGATTACAATCCTGCACAATACCTACAGTACAACATCTCTTCCTTGTAATCATCTATTTTTCATCAGAAAAATAGATCTGAGGTGAAATCTCTCCTCAAAATGAGTTTCCCTGCAAAGACAAGTGGTAATGTCATATGTGGTAAATGGTACTTCTGAATCTTGCACCTCAAGCGCTGTCACATCACAGTGTCATCCAGTATTATCTGAAAACGCATCTTTTAATTTATGCCTTCCCTTCATTCCCTCAACAGACCCAGCATGTTTTCCTCTCTCTCTCTTTCACTCTCTCAGATAATGCTGCTGTGATTGCTGTAAATCTTAGTGATTAGGTTTCAGGAACAGAACCAGGCTTATCTACAGCCAGGATCTGTTAGGAATGGTAATGGTTGCATCACTGGTGGGCAATGGGTTTGTGGTGGAATCCTACAATGAGTTTCCTGAGGTATCTTTTCACATCAGAGGCGTGATTACTGAAGAAAGTAGTAGAGGGCGTTCACAGGCTCTCAAAGATGTTGACGAGACAACAGAGTCGCATGGAAACAAATGAGATTGACATACATGGCCTAATGCCACATACATTGTGATCCGTACTTGATTTGATGCAAAGCCTTACACACAGTTGCAGTTCCTAATCTGTTTAAAGCTGTTCAGAAATGGCCGTTTGTACTGTTTGTCGCGCCTTCTTCCATGAGTTCGGAGTTGCTGCACGAGTTTACCTGAGTAAGGAAAACAAATTTGATTGGTCTGTATCAAGCGGGCGGGATATTCAATGAAAATAGAAAAATAGAATTTAGCACCAAGTTTGGACTACATCGTCTGATAGATGAGTTATTACACTAATGTTAAGACCCACAGAGGGCTCAAATTCAATTTTCTTTTCTGAATACCTTTAAAAAATTTTTTTTTAAAAACGGAATTTAAACTCAATTTGTCTGATTTACATTTATCTCATATAATGCATAGATCTATGCTTTTGGTGTGATATGCAGCCTGCCTGGCTCCATACAGCAGCCTGGCATCTGGCATCTGGTTAGCCGTTCAGAGTAAGTAACCATGGTAACTCACCTCTGTAAGAATGAATCCAGCTTCGTGATAGGCTACCGGAAAGCCAGTTACCTCGCTAAGATGGTAGCTAATCCTGCTTTGTGGTACAGGCCTCTGGTCCTTGCCACACACATGAAAAAACAACATGCACCAAGAACTAACCTCTCTTGTGTGTAGATGTATAAGATGACCTGCCCTTTACACATATTCCGTAAAGAACCACTAAAATAGGCAGCAGCCAGGAATTGCCAGAGAAAAAGAGAACAAGGAAGAACACTGTGAAGTTATTTTAAGTCTTTTCATTTATCATTTGTTCTTCAAACCTGACAGGGAAATATCTACTCTGGGGAGGATGAGACACTGAAAGATGGAAGGACGTGGTCCTCATTTTCAAATGACCTCTTTCCTCTTAAATGACAACTGTTTATGAACACTTGAATGCATTTACTGTACACACACACATAGACACACAATTACAGCTACACCAAGACATTTGGCTTAACCATATGTGCAGCAACATATCAGTATGATGCCATACCTGAAGGTCAATGGACAATATGCCCGTTTCATTTTTAACAGAAACAAACTTTTACTAAAAGCAAAAACAGTTTGGAGGCTGGCCAAGAAGAACAAAGGAATTGGGGAACTCTGGGCCAGCTGTGCAGTGGACCGTAGGGCCGAGAGCATTCCCCCCTTAACCAACCCAACAAATAAAGACAACTAAACTAATAAATAACACTGAGAACAGTACTATCAGACCCCCATCTCTAAACCAACAACAAAAGAGAACAAGTTGTCAGAGAGCTGCTTGGAAGTGAGGAAAAAGAAATCTCCTAATGCTCCAGCCTCTCTTAAGTAGGCTGTGGTGGGCACGGCCACACTGGTTGCAGATCAGGAGCACCTGAGGAGAGGGAGAAAAACAGAAGAGGGTTGGGCATATAACACATACACACATACACAAGAGCAAATACACACAGACACTGATGCAACAAAACAGCAATAACTGTAGTAGCACCCTGATAATTACCGTAGCTGTGGCGTACTGTAGATGCCTGGAGAAAGTGTTTTTGGACTGCAGATGAGGGGAGAGGTTGGTCAACACAGTGGTGGTAACATGCCCCAAACAGACGGCACAAGAGTTTCTTCAAAGTTTGTTGTGGTGAAGCACGCACAGGTCAGATAAGACAGGGACATCAGTCTTCTGAGTTGAAATCAGACCAGACGAAGGGTTTCTGTAGCCTCGTAAACCAGCCGCTCCCGGAAATGCATTTCTGAGGGAGAGTCTGGCCTCATCCCCGTTGTAAGCGTTTGGCCTGAAACCCTCAGAAGGCCGAGCCAATCAGCGTCGCCGCTGTGATTGACACAGCACGTTGGCCAATCAGGGGCCGACTGGTGTCACTACACCAACTTGCTGATTGGCTGAATGGGGTTGTCTCTTAACACTACTACTCCCGCCCAGCTCCCGCCCACCCCAAACGCTTACAGGGGGAATGAGGCCAGACTCTCCCGAGAAATTAAATGAAATGCATTTCCGCGAGAGGCTGGTTTACGAGGCTAGGGTTTCTGCACATCTGCTGAGAACATGTTAAGGGCATTTTCAGAATTCCTAAAACTATAAAATTATTCATAAAATGTTATTCAAGACTTCGTCCAATCACTGGAACCTAAGAACATACTGTACAGTAAATTGCAGAGTTCTGAAATTTTCAAGGTTGCAATTCCTAACACTCAAACCAATATCTACCTTGAGGTCATAGTAAAGAGGCACTGTGACATGAAAGATCCGCCTCATAGGGGGTCTCTTCAAAGGCTGAAAGGGTGACGAAAGTACAACATGTAAAAAAGAGAGACAGAAAAAATTGAACATGAACAGTAAAAACTGAAGAATAATGAGAAACTTGCTGTCACCTTGTTATTTTATTAGAAGATAGCAAAAAGCGTTAGCTGTGTGACAAGAGTCAGAAATGCTTTCATGCGTGTAATTATTTGAAAGCTGTTTTCACTTAACTTTGCATGGTTGTGTGTGTTTTTACCTTGAGTTGCTGTGTTTTATCATATTTATTATCTTTTTTTTATTTGTTTTGTTTAAAATAAGAAAAGATGAAAAACAAACAATGGACAAACATACCACAATAAGAAGACCCTAACCACAGCAGTACCACAAATGGAGACAGGCCAGCATGCATTGGGCTGGGTAAGCAGTCGGTCGGCTGCCACCCAGGGAAACCACAAGTATCCTCTGGCAGATACAGTATGGGTGCTGGTCACAGTGAGGCAGGCCAAGAAGAGTCACTGCTGGGACAAAGAATAGCTAATTAGCAATTAGGAACACATTACTCACACGTTCTACTCCTCCACAGATCCAATAGAGCTGTAAGGCCTGGGCCACTGGCTTAGGACAGTGGAGTGACATTCCACTACGGCAAGTAGTGGATACCAGGAGGGATCACCTCTGGACTTTTTGTCGGCAGTTTACAGTAAGATGTTTTTTTGACTTGTACCTCTCGTACATTTTGTAGAGTTAGGATTAAGTTTAGTGGTTTAGGATTAGCAGGTTGAGTTAGGGTTAGGTTTACTATCCTTTCACATTATTGAATTGCAGTAAATCTGACTTCAATGTTTTAGATGTCGTTCTACTCAGCTTCCCTCATTTTAGATATACTATGAGCCTTTTAGAGTCCTTGGCACTATTAAACACTTAGTGGTGCCGTCACCTAGTAGGTGAAATAAATTGCAAGACATTAGCCAAAATGCACTCTGCTCTAGATGGTATCTATAGAAAATGCCATTGCACTATTGGTCAGCTTTTTAAGTGTTGTTAGAAGCCAGGTGAACCTGTGTTGTCATCCTGTATATGTTTGGCCTATAGGAAGGCCAAGCAATGACATTAAGCCCATTCACAGACATTGTATAATTTTTTTTTAAAAAGCAGCCAATAGGCTGTGTAGAAACCAACATGGCTGACTTTCAGATAGGTGCCCCTACTGATGAGAGCATTTCACACTCTGGTTTAGGAACCAGTGTTTCCCCAATTAAAGCTCAGTTAACCCCTTATGATTCATTCTCATGACATGGCCCAATATCTGTGCTAGGTTGAGTGTGATGGTTAAGCAAGAATAGAATCCAGGAGTTCCCCTCCTTTATGAAGCTGAAGCCGGTGACAGACTAAAGATCACTTGTTAGACTATGCAATGATGGATTGTGAGATTGATGGGCATGGTCATGTTCAGATGTTGTGTTCACAGCAAAGAGTCATGGTCTCAGCCAGAGGCAAGGTTGTCATCTGTGGCCATGCCCAGTCCAGTACATGGGAAAGGATTACTCAAAGTCTCATCAAGTACCTGTAATCAGTCAGGCAAGTTCAACTGTGATCTGGTGCCAATGGAAATGTGTGGTTGAATTGGTGGAAGCCAGAGCAGAAAATGACCCAGGGTCTGACATACAGTACAGGAAGTGACCGAGCGATTTACCGCATATAGAGAGGAACAACGTAAGTTATCAGTTCTACTTGAAAAATGATTAATAAAAAATAAAAAAATAAAAAAAGTTCAATTTATTAAGTAATGAATATTTTGGCAGGACTAACACTGTGCAGCATCATGTTCCCACAGAAAGCACTAATCCAATAAGGGAGCGATTCTGGCCTTTCCCCTCTGAATTGTGTAAGAAGATGATGAGAGCTTTGTTGTCAGGTATGCTACAGGGAGGGATTATAACTGAGAGATTGAGATCCTGGGCTGCTGCCATTGTCTTGATGAGCTTGCATGGGTTGGGTTGTGTAGATTTTACACAACCATCGGCATAGGTTAAAGAGTGTGAAGGGCAAGTCATTGAATACAGTCAGCACCCCAATGAACATAATGATATGAACTATCATAGCTCCTTTAAATTGCAAGTTTTAGCTTTGAAATTGACACAGAAACATTGAAACACTATTTGACAGGAGCATGTGGTGTTTACTGACAATAACCTTTGGAAGGCATCTGCAGACTGCTAGACTGGGAGCAGTGAAACAATGGTGGTTAGCCCAGCTGGCCCTCCTTGACTTTGAGATCAAGAACAGAGCTGGAAGGGAGAATATCAATGCAGATTATCCACATCCAGATTCACATTCAAACATTTGGTGTCTGGACTGTTTTCATTCAAACCAAAGTCAAAGTTTTGAAACTGTGTCCATTGCATAGCATCTCAAAAACTGCTATACAACCATGGCGTCCAACACCAACTGCTAGTAGAAAGAGTAAGGCCCAATCCCATTTCACCCCTTGGCCCTACCACTTACCCCTACCCCTCCGTTTTGCGCGTTCACGTGTAGGGGTAGGGGTGTCCCAATCCCCGTCAGGACAGAGGGGTAGGGGGAAGTGGTAGGGCTACATAGCCCTCCAAACGGAGATTTTTCAGAGGCACACTCCAAACGGAGGGGTATGAAAATTTCCCAGAATGCATCTTGCGGCAGCCGGCAGCGGTGGCTGTAAAACGAAAAGCTGTTTTATTTCTCACTGTAGCGCGGTTATTATCAAGTTTTAATATTTTTTCTTGCGAGAAAGTAACTGTTTAGGTCCCAAATGTGCGGTTAGTTTACCCAAATGACGGCGGGTTAGAAGTTTGCTCCGACGATTTTTCGGAGAAATGAAGCTCCAGGAGGAGCGGCTCCTCACAGAGGCAGCAGCCGGTCTGCAGCGCTGCTCCGCCGGCCAAATTACGTCCTCGTCCCGGTCCCGCCGGGAGAGAAGGCGGTCGTTAATTAACTTATCCGCGGGTTTTTAGAGGTTTACCACTGGCATGTTAAATTCTTTTCAGCATTTAAATGTTGGTCTCATTGATGAAATCTGACAATTGTGTCAGTAACATTAGTTTATTTGGATGAAAAGTGAAGCTTCATGTGTGTATCAGACAGAGGAGCAGGCAGCGCTGCCTCTGGGCTCTGTGTACAGAAATCACCACATTTACATCAGCAAATAAATGTTTTACAATGAACTGATCAGCCTGCATTACGTTTTATCTTATTTTATTAAGTTATATGGTACACGGCTATTTGCAAAAGCTCGCCGCATCAGCTTACGTAAAAGCCAGTGAGACTACGTGATGACGTATGTGATTGTTGAAGGGGTGTCCCAATTCGGAGGGGTTGACTTTCTACCCCTACCCCTTGTAGCTCCGTTTCAAGGGGCGAGGGGCAAGGGGTAGGGGAAGGGGTAGGGGTAAAAAAGAGAAATGGGATTGGGCCTTAATCACTCATTGTGTACGCTGTGCACCCTCGAGACGAAGAAACACCACAGGTGGCTTGAACATTTACCCAAGCAATCCCAAGCAATCTTACAACAAATTGCATGCCAGCTGGGAATACCTGGCTGAGACAATGTTAGGCCAGAGAAAACAGGCAAAGAGAATGTTTTACACCCTTTTAAGTTCCTCAGTGTCAAAGGTGGTCATCTTGTCCAACCAATCAATTAAGAACCTTTTGCTATGGGAGGGTGTGACTATTATGAATATTATTATTATTAATCATCATCATCATCATCAGTGGACAGCTACACCCCTAATCAGACATAAGTCTTTGCTCAGTGATGGCTGTGGTAGTCAGCACCTCAGACAATAAGGAGGCCACACAGACAGAATGGAGAGCACAACCACAGACAGAGTGAAGTGGAGTGGTTCCTCTGGTCACCTGGTCACCAGCCGAGAGACAGTGTGCAGCAGTCTGTGCCTGTTTCACTCAGGCCTGGATTGGAAGTTGGTCAACTGCCACCCATAAAAACCATCAGTAGGGAAAAAAAGACAGTGAGCCAGAAAAACTGTAGTATATAGCATTCAGGAACACAATGTTTTAACTCCTACAAAGACTTGATGTCACCCGCAAAAAAATGTGCAAGCTGATCTAACTGGGTGCACTGAGGATTGCGTCTCTCAAATATGCAAAAAAGCATACGTGATTTGTGCGTTTGTGTGTGCTGTCATTTAGCGGGTTACTCTTAGTAGATCACCTGTTTTTCGTGCGCTACCCAAACACGCATATTTTTACCAGAAGCACGCAATTTAGCGCCCCTTATCTGGCATCTTAGGCCCTTAGTCTCTAGCAGCGATTTGTTAACCCCTAGGGGGCACTGTCGACTTTTTGTTGAAATTTTACATCTACTCATACTTAATCGGTGCTTTTGTATGACCAGACTATTGGCTGCTGGACTACACATGTGTAATTCAGACTGTATAGAAATTACTCGGCTAGAGGATATTGGAAATGAGAGAGGCTCCTAGAATAGCTGAAGCTGTCTCTGAATCTTTATCTGTAAAATACATTCACTATGACCTCCATAAATGTCAAAGCTGCTGTCACCATCCAAATGCCAATTGAATTTCTTAGATTTTTTTTTTCACATGGAAGCATGGAAATAAACATTAGCATGTACAAGAGAACAATAACAGTCAATCATATATTACTAATGTATTTTTTTTTTAAAGGTTTATTGTGTGAACGTGTTCTTTTTGTGTTCAGAAAACCTATTTATTTTTCTTAACCAATCTGAATCTGTAGCTGCTTTTACTCAGGGTAAACTGAACTGAACAGGTAATGTCTCTAAATGGTGATGTGTTGTACAACATCTCCACTGAACTAATGAATGTTCTCTGGCAGCAGAAGTAAACCCCAGCATGCACTGGGGTGAAGGCACAGTTATTGGAGCCTCAAAAGGAAAATGACGCAGACAATCACTCTTATTCATACCTATTGGCAAATACAGCCAATGGTATGCTGTTTATATATTTCTGAAAAGAGTTTCTCTCAAAATGTCACTACAGTGCCAGTAACTACTTTCTTTTGTCAGCCTATTGTATAAATAAATGGTTGCTGTAGTAGCAGAAAACTTTTTTAGTTTTGTGAGAATTGTACATGAATTTGGAAGACGTTTCACAACAAATGACACATATCTGTGGCTTGATTTCTGTTTCTTGAGTTGCATAAGTTTGTTCCTAAGAGATCATATGGGGGGCTGACCAACACATGTGATGCATACTGTATGTCACTGGATGTGCCATTATTTTGTAAATATTTGGTTACCACTTCAATATACAGGGCATAGAGTAAAAGTAAAAACATTCTGGAAATAGAAAACACAGTGTTCTCTACTACAGCATTACTTTCACTACTATCAGTATCACTAAAGTAAGCACATAACTGACAGCTATTAACAGCAACCTCATTCCTCTTTCTTCTGCAATTCTGCAACAGATTGGTAAATTTTACCTGTGTTTTTTTCCCAGGTGGAGCAGCAGGTGGGAAGTACAAGTGGCGGCTTTTGGTGGTGAGCTTCACTTCCGTTCCAGATCTCTTTGTTAGTTTTTACCAGCTGCCAACTGTTGGTTTTTGTCTGGAGCAGGTGCTGGTGATGGTCGCTTGAAGAAGAGTTTCAGCCATCATGGACTAGGCTAGTGCTAGCAGGTTAGCATGCTTATTCTAAGTGAAAAAATAGAAGAAAATGAGACAGCTCACAGCAAGCTTGATGCTGATTTCACATTTCTCTCTTTAAAAAAAAAAACTAGGTTACATAAAGAGCCCCTAACGCTAACATTGGCTATAGCAACAGTAAAAACCTACAAATAGCCCTTTTAATTGCAATTATGCAAACTAATTATAAAATACATATGATAAATTAGTAGCAGACACAGGCTGTGCTGTGACTTTCTTAAACAGTGGAGAAATGATTCTGTGATTATATCTTTTGTTCTACAGCTGCCCTCTAATACCTACATTGATTTTGCTCCATTTGCCAATACATCAACCCCCAACTCTCCAATGAAGGTGATATTTTCTTTGCTTACTTCCTCCATAATGTAAAGGCCAACAGTTGGGGGTAAACACATGGAGAGTCTCAGAGCTGACAATCAGCATATTTTCACTATTTGATGAAAGTGTTTGAAATCTATTCAATATGCTAATCTAAATCAATATGCTTAAAGCTGCATCTGTCTGTCTGTCTGTCTGTCTGTCCGTCCGGACATCCATCCATCCATCCATCCATCCATCCATCCATCCATCTATCTATCTATCTATCTATCTATCTATCTATCTATCTATCTATCTATCTATCTATCTATCTATCTATCCATCTATCCATCTATCTATCTATCTATCCATCCATCCATCCATCCATCCATCCATCGTTTTGCCAAAGGATGGCCTTATCCATTCAGTGTCTCCACTCTAGGGCACCTTCATTAACATTTGAGTTGGTTCCATTTCCCGCATGTACTGTATTAGCAAATGTAAATACAGTATTCAGCAAGTCGACTGCCAACTGTTTTTTTTTTGTTTCAGTTCAACATACTGCATTCTCTGACTACATAAAATGGTGAGGACAGGAAGAGACTCTGGAAATGAGATGTGGTTTCAAATGCAGTGGCTGATTGAGAGCTTATTCACTGCATTTGTGTTTTGGTAAGATCAACTTGCTCTTACACTCTTCCAATGATTTAAAACAAAAATAGACAAGAATGGGAAGTCTGAGAGGGATTTTTTTTTTACATTTGTCCAAACAGGCCTATCTGCAGTACCATTCCTCTCTCTGCCCACGCACAGTAGGTTACATAAATGGTTTCAATGCTCCAGCCCACTCAGTGTTTTTGTGGGCAGCCCACAAGTGAAAAAATGAGAAATCTATGTATCCTCCAAATGACCTATGCTTCTCACACTGGGCAAGAGAAGTTACACCACTTCTCGACAGTCTTCTGTGACCTCAGTTCAAGTATTTGCATCAGTGACTCAAGTTTGGTGTCACTGACACATCGTTGAACTATGACCCCAAAGTTTGCTCAGCCGTCTAAGTGGTTTTAAATGCCTGACATTAACTGTATTTTAGTTGTCGGTATTAGTTGGAAGGCTGTGGCCACAACTTGCATGGACGATTATAGGGATGGAGGTGCAAAAATAGACAAGAAAAGCAACTGCAACCACACAGTCCGTCAATAAAATGTGAATTTGATCAGACAGCCAGACATTACCAAATACAAATGACCTCATGTTTCACTAATTCTAAAGTCCTCACACCTGAAACTGAAATAGACTGAGCTGCAAATCTAAAAAAAACGATGCTAATGATCCTTTTCTGTGCCTATCCAAGAGGAGCATGATGCATGGTCACCACAGACAGAGATATGAGAAGCAGTTGGAGGTTGAATGTGTAGAGATTAGGGGTGTCCTCAACTAAGGATTTTCATAGTTGAATCTGATTCGGCAGATTTTGCCCATAGTCGACTAATCGCCGAATCATGTTGTTTTTTCCGTCATTGATTCATGATCTTATTTGTGTCTTTTTCCTCTCCGGAGAAAAGAGTTAAAACACCCGAATAAACAAATTCTTCAGTTGGCATTAGATAACAGGACATTCTCCATCCATCCTTTTCCTGATCTCACTCATTAGACAGCGTGCACGACATCACCGTCTCTCTTTCAGGGACGGTGCAGCGATGACGAGTATGATGAGTGTGTGCTGTGAATTAACGAGTGTGTCTCATTGTTGTGTGGCCATGATACGTGCATCAGGGCTTGCAGGGGTTGAGTGTCACAGCACCATGAACAGTGCTGTGTTTTGGGGGGGGTTGTGTGTAGGTGCTGCATGATCGATAGACAGAGAACACGTCCTTTAGTTTAATATTGTTTATAAAACTTTAGGCCCAAATTTAGAGAGAGAGCAAGACCGAGTGAGAGAGAGAGAGAGAGACGGGTGTGAGCGAGTGTGCCGTGAGTGCTTGAGCACTCGAAGCCTAAGAGATTGTAGCACACACCATTTTTCTAACATGCCGTTTCTTTTCAAAGACCACTTCTTCTCCTGCACGCGCACCTCACTCTCTGTGACTTCAGTTGTCTCTTACTTTCCCTTGACCTGTAACACAGTTTTCTTTATAAATAGCATTTAGCAACAGCACAAGGTTTTTAACACACTCACAGGTCAATGTATCTACCTAAACTGAATATTCAACAACTAAAAGAACCACAAAGAAGAGACTAAGATACAGAGACATGTCAGATATTTTTATTTTCCAGTGTAAGTGAGAATAATTTATTTTCTATGCAGTTTGCAGATTTGATAGCAGTCGATAAAAATAATAATAATAAAAAAAAAACACACACACACAAAAAAACCCCAACTATGAACCATGCACTCTCAATTGTAACACTGCCTCCGCCTCTTCAAGTATCTTCTCGACTCCTCTTCTCCTCACCTACAGCCTCTCTCCAACTTTGTCTTCTTTATTTTCTTCACTTAATAAGGAAGCTGAGAAACAGGGGGTTGAGAGGTAGAGATAAGCAAAGGAGAGAGTAGGCAGACAAGAGGGAATGGATATAAATAAATGATTTTGTTTTTAACAATATATTTCTAGCATAGGTCAACCAAAAAAGAAAAACCCTCAAAAACTGTTGATAAAGAAAGAGATTAGAAAATAGCTGTTGAAAGAGTTTTTGGAGCCATGTTATCAGGCCAAATTTGCTCAAATACTGAGGATTCATTTGTGTTTATTAGAAAAAGAGAGGGAATTCGGGAGGAGCAGACTTAAAATGGCCAATCAACTTACAAAACATGCACTTGACTACACAAATGTAAATACCATTAATTTAAACATTAATTTAGTGGAACTTCTTGGAGCAGCACTAAAGTGTACTAGCCTATCAAATTACACACATCTGCGTCATAAACTTATTATGCCACCACAGATGGCACTGACTGCTAATGAGTACATTAACGAGGACACTAATGAAGACATTAGTTGTTTTGTAAAAAATAAAAAATAAATAAAAAAAAGCTAAAAGTCTCATGGGTTATAGTAAATATTGATCTAGTTTCTATGAATATAAAAATGCATTACTGCAGCTGTGTTTCACTTCAAGAGCTACATAAAACTTCACTAAGCTATAAATCACATTTCACTCAAAAATTGCTATAATCTGTAGACTGGAAATTAGTTTTCTCAATGCATGGCAGGTCAGGTGCACATGCACAAACTGGCCGTTAGAAAATATAGTTGAAAATCTAATAAGATTATAATAATAAAAGAAAAATGTATAAACTTATACATTTATGTTCCTATCCAGGGAGATCCTCATTTTCAGCTTAATCAGTACCAAATTACAAGAAATGTCTTGGACATTTATGTCTGTAGACAATAATCACTGGACTTCAAGGTCCCACACTGAACAGGCATTGAGCAGCCTAAACCTGAGGTCACAACAAATTTCAAGCCACCACTATAATAAATGATTTGCCCTGGTAAAGTGCCCTCAACCCCCTGAATCCCTTCCAACCCCAGAGGTGAGTTTCTGCAGCTGGATGTATCCTATTGTCGAGCTGCAATATCCTAGAGATGCTCCAGTAGCGGCGGATTGGACCCAGACTCTGTGTCCTCAGAGTGTTTTCTGTCACACATTGAACCTTTTTTATGTAGTGGTGACCTTTAGCTCAAAGTGGGGCCAAATTGCTGCTGCTCTGGTTCACTGAGCTGCAGGGTTTTAGTGTCCACTCACTTTCAGTATGTGACAACCTATAGAAAACATCCATGACGGAGCCATGATTTCTAATAGTCTGTGTAAACAAGAAAAAATGTGTACATAGACTATGTATGAATGTCCTGCAAATTGTCAAATAAATTCAATGCATTCTGAAGGTCAGACTGCAAATTCTGTTAAAGTTTGAGGGGTATGATTGGTCTCCTTGGAGAGGGATCTCTGGCTTGCACATCTTAGAGGGAGTGTTTCCAATCGATCATCTGTCTTCAAATTTAAGAAACAGTGGGAATGAATGGATCCTGTTTTGGCCGGGATTTTTGCACTGTGTCTGCAATAGCTTTACAAAGATTTTATGTCAACTTCAGTGATTTTAAGATTCATTGTGGGCCTGTACGGTATATTGTTTTTGAATAACTGTCAAGTTATGGATGAAACTTGTGTGGGGATCTGTGCAGTGCGACTGTATGGTTGCTATAGTTACCTGTAAGGGTATCCATGGTACTTGGACCTGAAAATGGAGAGCAGGAAGCTGAAGAAAAACACCACCAGGCCAAGGCCAACCAGGCAGATGACTGCAAACACAAACACACACAGGACATCACGTGAAATTTCTGCTTAAAATGATCAGATCAGAAAATAACATAAGGGAGAAAAAAGACAAGGCATGAAGAAACTGCAACATGATCTCTAAAAATAAACTACAAAAGATGATTCTGAATTTACATATTTTATCCCACATTTTTGAAGCACCCGCAGACACCCTGACATATGCATTATAATTATTAGACAATGGCTGTGAGACAATTTGATTCCTGGCTAAAGGCATCCATTTGAATCATTTCACGCACATTATAATCGCTGATGCAACTCTCTGTTTGATCTTGCTTCGAATTGAATGTGCTTGCAGGGTTTAGACAGAATACACAGTAAAAACATCCGCCTCTTTTCATGTTGGTGGTTCCCTCTCACACATAGACGCAGACACAGACGCCTGCATGAAAGCATGCATGCAGGCCTACATGCAAACTCTTGAGTGACACCATAAAAACATATCCACACAACTTCCTTAACAATTCCTACAGCTCATTGTTGCGCCAACAACACCCTCCGATATTTACTTTTATTAAGTGAATGCCTCAATTTATATGCCACTGCCCCTCTCTCATTATCTATTTTGTGGGGTTGCAGAAAATTGTGTTTACTTCTATTATCATCTTATTTCCTCAGTGGCTATTCTAAAGTGAAATATACATAAGTGTGATGTGTGTCGGTATGTGTGTACACAGTGTATGCACACACCCTTATGTAGCAGCTAATCCTTGAGAAGCACTGTGTTAAATTAAACTGTCACCACCGACTGATATTGTTAATCAGGGATTAGGATGAGGACCTCTCCTGGAGACTAAATAGTGAGATATCCGCTTGTTCCAAGTGTGTGTGTGTGTGTGTGTGTGTGTGTGTGTGTGTGTGAGTGAGAGAGAGAGACTGAAAGAGAGGGAGAGGGACAGAGAAAGAGAGAGAGATTAATAGAGAGGAGGAGATGTCAGAACAAAAGATTTGGCTGAGAAAATGGAAGACAGATTCTCAGTGTCATGTGTGTGTATGTGTTGTCATTCATCTTCAGGCCCAAGAGTGTGTGCGTGTGCGACTGTGACCTGTAATGCATGCATGTATACGACTATGTTTGCTGCCATCACTCAGTGTCAGCTCCATAGCTGTCCCTGCTCCTTTCTTTGTCTCATGTTCGACACACACCATCCATTCAATACTCAATATCACAATTACAGTATGTGTGTGTGTGTGTGCGAGAAGGACAACTATTGATATGACATTCAAGACCTAATCCATCTACCACAGGCATACACACTTAACATATACAAAGACATCGGAGGCCTCCTTCTGCAGTCAGTGTGTGTGCATGTGTGCAATTTCCTCTGGTTCTATTCTTATAACGACAAAGGGCCATTACCCACAAGGGTGAATTGTTTAAAACACTCTATCACACTCTTATTTACTTTATTTAATTTGGCTCGGAGTTGACAGAACAGACCTGGGGTTAAATAAAGGTTATGCCGATGACGAAGACAATGTCCTGACAAGTGCTATAATACAAACGTGCACGTGTGTGTGTGTCTGTATGTGTGTGTCCGTGACACTGCCTGGATGACTTGATTGAGAGCCCTGCATATTTGAGAGAGTCTTCAAGCAAAGCCCTTATGCCCCCGTGTTCCCCGGGCTGCTACATCTACCAGTGTCTACGAGTGTGTGAGCGACAGACACAACGTCTGTGTATCTTCATTAAGCATAGCGGGATGTATTTCCCACAGCTCATCAATTATGACTGAGAGATGTCGTAGTGTGCAACCATGGATAATGACAGCCCATATACACATACACATACACGAAGCATGCTAATATGCTAAGAGATTTATGACCTTGGCCAAATGACAACTTGTTTAAGCTGAATGATGTCCCTCAATGACAAAGGTGGTAATCCCTCTTTTGACTGTATGACTTGGCTCAATTCGAATCATGATATATTGGCATGGTAAAAATACATTTACATTTCCCAAGCCAGGAGGAAGCCAATATGTATATTAAGTTAAGCCGATCTCATTTGGAGGTCAAGTATGAATAGACATTGTGATGCTAAATGGCTCTTAAGAGTTTATCATCTGATTAGCAACTGGCTGCAAAGACATTAAATGGCACAACCTCTGGATACCATCACTCAGGTCATTGTGGCCTTCCACAAAATATACTGTATGTGTGAGTAAATGTGAAAGGGTGAAAACAATTTCTCCTCTCTGCAAAAACCACAAATGAAGAAATACCTGAATATTAACACTGATGGGAGTAACAATATTTACCAAATACAATTTGGAGATATTTGCTTTTCACTTTTGTTGAATATTTCAATTAGATTTTCAATTATATTCAGAGGGAAATATTTTGCTTTTTACTTTAACACCCTAACTCATCTGTAGATTAAAAATACAGACAAAGCATAATTCGGTTTATACAATGTGATGCAAGAATTGCAAGATTGACCTGACTGACAATAGTAAGAAGTTAAGACCACCTTCATCTCAACAGGCCACCAGATCACACAAAAATCCTTTTTACACATTATGCATTAACAACAAACAACAAATACTACTGCCTAAAGACTACTTCTGTCAAGTACATTTTGCTAATTAGGGCTTTTGCATTTCACTAGACTAGGCTTGTAAATTTGTAACTGATTGAAGTGCTTTACCAAAGTAAAGCGAAGGAAATGAGCACCCCTTGCACTGCAGAACACATGGTTAGCCATATTTTTGTCTTTTAGGGTTCATAAAGAGGAGTAGTTACTCTGCAGTACAACAGAATAAGGAGCAAAGCGAAAAAACAAAACAAAAGGAAAACCTTAACTCTTTGCCTTTTAGGGTCATGTCCTATTATTGGCTGTATTCCTATTAAAAGTTAGAGTTTCTATTGTCTTGAAATGTGGTACGTCTATGCTGCATGCTGACATTTCAGAACAATATGGTAATCTTTGGGCTGTGGCTGTATTTTAAATTTGTCTCTACTCTACTTTGTTCTTTCACAGATCCATCTCACTTTTTTCCTGACTCTTCAATTTCTCCATCCCATCCTCTCCTTCCTTGATGTTTCACTCTTCTTCACAGTTCATCACATACCGCACATACACCCACCGTTATTGCATATGTAGTGATTTTTTAAACTCCATTTACTCGTTCAGTAACTCCCTTGCCGAGAAACAGTGCGTATGCTGTGATTTCTGGTGCAGATGCCAATGGAAGCAGGAGATAACTTCCTGTGGCCGCACTCAGCAGTATGGAAGCTATATGCCAGGGATTAAACACCCACAACCAGTGATTACACTACAATTCAAGCTTAATCCTCTCTCTATTACTGACAGACGACCATTCTCTATGCTGCTTTATAATGCATTTATTTAATTTGTGTGTCCGTGTGTGTGTGTGTGTGTGTGAGTATGTTATTCCAATGACAGTGCTGTGTGGGATATAAAATTGTTCATTCTATTCATGCTTGTGCGCTGACACTGTGTGTGTTTTATGTAACAGGTTTCCGTAAGCATTAGTATGCTTGCACAGCAGTAAAATGTAATCTGCATGATGTGTTTGCTTCAGTTTATCGAATTTAGCAGGTGGTAATTATGCAAAGGAGGTGGTTGAATTAAAGAAGCTGATATATTACAAAATACAAGTTTCTGCACCTAAGAAGAGAAAGAAGGGAGAGAGGGAGATAGAAAGAGAAAGAGAGAGAGACAGCGAGAGAGAGACAGAGTTGGAGAAAGACTGGATGAAGATGAACAAAGAAAGGAAGAGAGAGACGTGATTGAATTGATGGAGCACAGAGAGAAGGGTACAGTGCCCTCAGATGTCAGTAATACACAGGTGATAATTGTGAGCACAAATGCGTGTCTGTGTGTGTTCTTCTGTCTGATACTGAGAAACAAGTCTTGAGCTAGTTAAAAAGTCATTATCATTTTAATTGCCAGGCTTTAACATCTCAAGGAGAACTCGTGGGTAAAGTAGAACAAAAAGTTGATAATCTTGCCTTTGGATTTTTGTGTGTGTGTGGTATGTGTGTACATGGGTGTGCGGCTTCGCAGATGCAATTGAAAGGCTTCTCGAGTTGCTTTTTCATCACACTGACTCTAATTAAATCCACTTGTGTGTTACTGTGTCTGCGTGTTTGGGGTAATTACGAGTACAGGCCGTTTAATATCTAACTCTTCCTCTCATAATCTGAAGATTATGCAGAAACTCCTCTTGGATGTTTAAGGAAACATGTTGAAAGCCAGTTTGTAATTAGTATGATAGAGCTGCCCTGTCCATCTGATAGCCTGACCACCTCCAGACAAAAGATCTGTAATTTTTAGTGCATTGCTGTGCTTTAGAATACATTTAAGTTTCCTTTTGGTCTATTTTGGACATTTTCTAGCATTGTAGAGGAAGACAGAAATTTCACAGAAACTCCATGGCAGCTTTGACATCAATTAATCATCCCCACTGTGACCTCTGTGTTTTACATTTTATGCAATTTGCGCACACTTCTGAGGAAATCCGCTTAACTACTCTTCTCACCATTTTGATGCTGATTTTTTACAGCTGTACTGCTTTTTTGAACCTGATTAGAGGAACAAATCGTCCATTTTAACTGAATACTTGAATGGCATCAAGATTTGGAAGCCTGACAACTGCCTTCCAATATAGACAATTATACAAGCAATCTGATGATGATGATGATGATGAAATTTAGAACGTGCTCGAATCAGCATGACAGCACACCGTGACCTGACTCATCACTATAAATATTACTCCGCCATGTCATGTTGTTGTGTCCATCTCCATGGTAACATGGATATATTTTTATTTTTTGGAAACGTTATTTTACTCATAAATCACAAATGACATCAACCTCCCGTAGAGTGTTCCTGTCAGCTGCCAAAGTAACATTTATAGAACAATTAAATCAACATTTTTTTGTTAATATGCTGTGAACTACCCCGTTTTAGCCAAGAGGGTGTTCCCTTCCGTGTGTACAAGAGATCCCGCATCGGGCAGCCCTATATATATATATACATATATATAAATAACTCCATTCTCATTTTTAAATCCCGGTGCTAAGCTTTAGAGCCTTGCATGGTCAAACACCCTGGTATATTACTGACCTCCCTTATACAGCCAATCAGACTCTAAGGTCTTCTGAACAGAAATTACTGGCTGTTGCACCCAATTTATGGAATACTCTCCTTGTCGTTGCCGTTCCCCAGACTCCTGTGAAATCTTCATGAAGCAGCTGAAAATGTATTTATTCAGACAGGCTTTTGGTTAGCCTGTAGGAATAGCTGCTCCATTTCATCTATTGCTTTCTCTTGGCTTATTTCCTCTTGTCTGTGTTTTCAAATTATGTACTTAATTATGTGTCTCTCTTTGTCTCCTTTGTTGTATGTTGTGAATTTACTTCATCAACTGGGTGCCATTTGTTGTCATTGACTTTTTATTTTATTTTTTATTGAATCACTGTGTGAGATTGTATCTGCAAAAGGTGCTATACACTCAAACCTTAAATACTTGCTTTATCCCCTTCAAGCCCACTTGCCTGTGGGTCATATTGCACCAAATGCATGCTGGGCCCGTCGGCGAGCATCCCAATATGTTACAAAAGAGGGGCAACTGTGGTTTGAGACATATTGTCATCTAAGATTCACCCTCAGTGTAATCAGTGAAGTGTGGCGCTATGACGTACAGGCTCTGTACTTGATTGTGCATTGTTTGGCAATGACCAAGGGTTAGGGCAGAGTCAGTTTTTAGAGAGTATTATCTGCCTCTCAGGAGCAGGTGCAAATTTGCAGAGCAATATTACTTTGTGAGAGAACATCTGATCAACCTCAGATCCCATGGAAATGAACAGCGGGTGTAAAATATTAAAATATACCTAAGAAATGCTATCTGGAAAGACAAAGAGCAGACATGATGAATGAGGAAAAAAATGTAATTACTTAAAGACAAACAAAAATGGGGAGGGGGTATGCATGCATAGATAGAATATGTTGGTAGAGGTGCTACTGCTCAAGTGGGACTTTACTTGAATGATGAGACATTTTCAAATACGGATTTGGCTGCAGGTACACAGGGAATGGAGGGGGATATTAGCCATATTGATTATCTCCTCCACCTGCTCTGATGTGTGTGTCTGCAACACTAAGAACAATTGATCTGCTCCCTCTACTGCGGTGGTCCACTGCAAGTTGTTATTATTTGTATTTCATGTTGCCTGATCATGTTCTGAAGTTCAGTCAATTCAATTCAATTCACACTATAATAACATCTATTTTACACAAGTACTAGATATTTTTTTAATTATAAGCACACTTCACAGCTTTCACTCTAATTAATGCTTTATTTTCACGATTCAGCTGAAGTGGAACCTTTTTAGTATTTCAGGAACTCTTTCCTTCATTAATAACTAGCCTAATAAGATATCAGACATAACTAAATGAGTCCTTGATCACTGATTTTCTGAGCTTGCTGGTCACAATTGAACGGATCCTTTAAACTTTAAAATTGTTTAATGAGTTGCTCTTGTATTAGATCCAATCTTAATTTCAAGCACAAACTAAGGGCCTTGTATTATTATTTGCTTTGTTGTAGCATTTCTTTGGCCATATGGACCAAAGACAGACCCAGCTGGATACCAACTGTAATTTCTGCACACGAGGCATTTGCGGTTCCTACATCATGGTAAAGTAATATTTCTCACTGTCAAACAGACCACATATGCTGTAACTGCACATGCTTCAGGGCACGTGATGACTAACTTTGAATTTGAATCATTTGCTTATGATGCCAAATCAGGTTAATTTTGAAATGCCATGTACACAAAGTGCCATGCTTTACAATACAAGGCTGCCAAGTGGGTTTCCCCTCAAAGCTTCTGCTTTTAAGACTTGGTCAAGGTTCAGCACAGTGAAAAACAACTCACTTGCTGCTAGAAGGATTTCTATATATCTTCTGAGAATGAAGAATCATTTTAAGCACATCTGAAATAAGTAAAAAAAAAATCTGTCCTTCTTGGCTTATCCACAAAGCTGAGTACAAACAGCTTTTATGGTAACTATTTATTTCTGTAAACAAACAAGGAACATTTCTGTACCCCAGAAGAAACTGCATGTTGTACTACGCTGCCACATCTTTCAAGCACAACTTACCCAAACAGAGAAAAAAGTACAATTGCTCAATTCAGTGTGGCCTACAGTGGTTGAAAAGCCAGGTAATGAAAAGTTGTTTTTTCCAGTGGTGGAGAGCTGTAACAAGAAGCCTATCAAGGACGTACACTTATGGATTTAGCGGGTCCGTTCTTTAAGAAGAAGAGTCCTCACAAGAAAAACCCCTTACCTGGTACAGTAGTTACAGGGTACCACTATATGCCACCCAGCTTAAACACACACCTTCCTTACACACCTGATCATCACTTCCCTCAGAACACACCAAAATTGAGGGACTCAAACTTGAATGGAAAGAAAAAGAACAACTTCTTACTTCTCCTCTTGCCAACGTCTCCCTTGGAGGTGGCAGCCTCATTCAGCAGCACCATCCCCATGGTGATTGCAGCATCTGGGACAAGGTTGTCAAGGAAACAACACACTTGCATACAGGAGAGGAAGAAGCTGGAGGTACACACTGCCCCGGGAAGAACTGCTGAACATACACATGCAGTCACAGATGTGCACGTATCAAGCAGATTAGTGAGAACAGCAGGTACTGATATAGCTTCAAGTGTATTTTATAGGATGTGGACACGGTAACAAACACTTGCACAACATAATGTGATCCAGTATAACAGCCCTAGAATAAATAGAGACTAATTAAAAGGTCATAACCTTCATATTTGTTAAGAATGTTTCAGAGAGGAGTTAATTAAACGGCTAATTTTAGAGCCATTAGCTAATGTATAAGTATTTCAAAAAGAAGAAAAATGTTCTCAGATTAGTCACAGGCAGTTTGTGTTTCCTTTCTTCAAGAAAGGATAAAGAGTCACATGCCAACACAAACAGTTTTTTTTTATTTTATTTATTTAACTATTCGAATAAATCTGCAGCGGTAGAGTCTTACCCTTGGAAGGAAAGCAACATAATGGATTTCAAGTTCAGTGATTTAAAAAAAAAAAAAAAAAGAGAGAAAGATGGTGATGTCAAGTCAAGTCTGCAACCAAAACAGTCGAACAAAGGAACCAAGCACACATCAACACAACTACACACAATAACACAAAGTTATAGAGGCACAATTTAATCACAACCTTGCCTTAAACACAAAGCACACTTTTTGACTGATAGGGAGAAATCCATCTCTTTTTTTTCTACCCACTCAATTTTCCAGGGCCATCTGAAGTAATGGTTCTATTTTTTATCCTGTGTAAGAAAAATATCTTTAACGTCTTTATTATTTATTTATTTAGATAATTGTCATTAACTATATTGAAGCATAGCTTAGAATTGTGTGTCCCTTCTAGATTATAACACACAATATGCAATCATGACACGATGTAGGGGTCTTTCTGACTTTCTGAGAAGTGACAGTTTCAGAGTGAAGGTTTGAATATTAATACTGTTTGAATTGTCACTTCTGTTTTACTTAATTTCATTAAATAGATGTGTTGCTAATGGTCTATAATTACAATATCACTTTGGTGGATATTCTGCATCGTAAGTACAGCTGTTTTTAGACTGGACTGAAGCTTGGTGCTTCAGAAGAACTCTGCATAAAAAGACACAAAATAAAAGTAAATTCACAAAGATAACTGTAATAAACATTCATTTAAATCGTCTGATAAATAAATCTCAAATTTTTTTTCAGAAAAAATACATTATATACTGATGTTACATGGTCATGTTCCTCATATCTGAAGAAAATTATGCTCTCAAGTAGTGTAAATTGTGATGCACTGAGATTGCACTGAGTTGGTAAATCAATTTAATCCTGACTGAGCTGGTTTTGAATCTTGTTGACAAGGATATGAAAAAGTATTTTCTGCAAAGATGAAAAACATACTGCAAGTCAGCCAGGGTTTTGTGAAAAAAGTCACGGTGCCCTTGTGTAGGTAAGATTTCCCTTGATCTGCTTACAGTATGTTTATTTATCAAATAAAGTAATTTCCTTATTTGTGATTGCAAATCCAGCTGACCATAAGATCTTTTAAAATTCCTCTCCAAGGAATTATTTTTTCTTCTTCTTCTTTTTTGAACAGTTTCTGTTGTTGTCGGGAGTTTAGAGGTGGGTCTGTAAAGCCCCGTGACTAAAAAAAAGCCAACTGATCTTTTTTTTTTCCAGATTGGATGACATTAGCACAGTGGTATTCAGCTACTACTAAAGGGGAATTGCCGTTTTTTTTTTTTACAATCTGGACCTTATTTCTAGCATAAAATATGTGGATTTGTATGCAGAGCACAGTGATGAGAAGAATCTGCAATTAGGCCTTAAGCCACATAGGGCTGTGCCTTTCAGTGATTGTACAACACCTCAGCCATTGAGTGGCGCAATCATTTATGTTTGTGTATAATTAAATCATTGTGTGTGTGTTTTTTTTCTTCAACAAGCTATACAGTAGAACGCTTAAACAGGAATTGCTGTTTTTTACAATCTGGACCTTATCACTAGCATAAAATACGATAATTTACTTACCCAGATAACTTTACTGTCATTACAAGTCGTTCCGACGAAATTAGATCCAGCCGAGAGCCGCATATATCCATATAACGCAAGACTAACAGGGCAGCGGAATGCAGCCTCTAAATAACACATTATCTGCCGCGAAACTCTTTCATTCACCAATATTTTGTTATGATATGCTAGTGCTATTCCCCTCTGAGTCCGGGGTTAGCTGTTATCAACATCCGGGGTCTGTAGGTTGACCTACTAACCTCTGACCTGGATGATGTCATCTCTGAGCGCTCCACGGCTCATTCTGATAATAATCATTCCGCTTCGGCATTCAGGTCCATTTTTAGCGCAGCTCGCCGGAGCTTTAGTGAGTCCAGGTTGTGGAGAGGAAGCCTGTGGAAGCTGAACTTCATCCAGCTGCTCATTTTGTTCTGACAATTCAGAAACACACAGAAACTGACAGTAGCATTAGCGGTAGCAACAAGCCGTGCTGCGCAGCGCTCAGAGATGACATCATCCAGGTCAGAGGTTAGTAGGTCAACCTACAGATCCAGGATGTTGATAACAGCTAACCCCGGACTCAGAGGGGAATAGCACTAGAGTATCATAACAAAAGATTGGTGAAATGAACGAGTTTCGCGGCAGATAATGTGTTATTTAGACGCTGCATTCCGCTGCCCTGTTAGTCTTGCGTTATATGGATATACGCAGCTCTCGGCTGGGTCTAATTTTGTCGGAACGACTTGTAATGACACTAAAATTATCTGGGTGAGTAAATAATCGTATTTTATGCTAGAAATAAGGTCCAGATTGTAAAAAACAGCAATTCCCCTTTAAGCGTTCTACTGTATAGCTTGTTGAAAAAAAAAACACACACACACACAATGATTTAATTATACACAATCAGTACAATATTGTATAACATAAATGATTGCGCCACTCAATGGCTGAGGTGTTGTACAATCACTGAAAGGCACAGCCCTATGTGGCTTAAGGCCTAATTGCAGATTCTTCTCATCACTGTGCTCTGCATACAAATCCACAAAACTGAAGAAAATCTGATGGGGTGCATGAACAAAGGCTGCCATGTGGGGAGATACAGAGCAAAAACAGAGGCGTCCTCTTCATGATGAGGTAAAAGACATGATATGCTGCTGAGACACAAACACTTGAGTTACCTCCATGTACAGCAATGGAACTGAACCATGGTGGGTACCAGTTTAGGTGGTTGCGAGTCGCGACAGCATAATAATAAAGTCATGTTAATAAATACAGACCTCCAAGAAGGGCTTTGAGCATGCAGCTGCAGGGAATATTGATTTAAAATCAGACATCTCCCTTGGCCTAAAGACATCCTAAACCCACACCTGGCTGCAGCTACATCAGACATGTGTGTAGCACATTAGATTGGACAGACTGCTGTGTGCTGCCACCATGGCAACTGTCCCCTCTCATCATCCTATTGCCACTATAGTCGTGTGTGCTTTACACCATTAGAATGAAAGTGCACCTGTTTCCCGCTTTACTCATTGCTGTACAGGTCAATCTATCGTTATTTTATGTGCACATTCACAAAACAAGAGGTTTGAAAATCTGGGTGATGAAAGCTGTAATCCCGGTTTCCATTGGCACTAAAATTACAATCAACTGCTTCCACCCTACTCCACTCCACTACTACTACTACAAGTTCAGAGATGTCACCAGCATATCAAACAGGCAGAAAAAAAAATCTGCAAGCACCAAATGAAATTCCAGTTTGTTGACGCAAAAGGCCATGATTCAAGCTCAACTCGTCAAACTTGAAGGGATGATATTTGTCTGTAAATATAAAGTGCACCTGAAAATACAGTCTAACTGTATTTTCAAAGTCACACAGTGTTGGTTTTTCAGGGTCTGTGCCTCAGCACATCCAATCTGAAATAAAATAAAGGATACTATATAAAATTTACAAGTGTCAGCCTTCATTTGCATAGGTTTGCATTAATATTTAAGAAACTGTCTTAGAGACACTTACAGCTCTTTTAACAAATGTTGGCCAAAATGCAAGGGTAACTAGACATGCAGTTTTGGGCAGCTGTGTGTTGCTTTAATGTTAAAAGAAGCAGGTGGGTACAAGAAAAGTTGCAGAAGTCTTGAAGATGAGCAAAAAATCATTTGCAGAGTGAAGAAAAACACCTTTATGACTGCACAGCAAGTCAAGAATGTTTTCCAGGATGTAGGCGGACATGGTTCCTTGTCAACGATCAAGAGAAGCCTTCATGGGCATAACCTCAGAGGATTCTACACTGCAAACCCCTCAAAAACAGAAAGGCCAGGCTGCAGTTGAGAAAAAAGTTCTATGGAGTGATGAAACAAAAATCAACCTTTGTAAAAAAAAAAAAAGAAAAAAAAAAGCCTTCTCTACCAACCGAGATAAACGACGCCCCAATTGGATGCTGTTTTTACAAGATTGTCAGTTCCACAAGTGACTGACTTTTTTTCATTTTTGTGAAAAAGCATTCAATTAATTGGTTGCAGTCGGAGTGTGAGGAGGATTTCAAGCAATTCAGTAAAAAATGCTCCAGAATAAGATCTCCAACCCTACCTTTAAGGCTGAGAGACACAACCAAAAGCAACAACTGAAGGCCCGGGAGAGCATCAAGATCTGGTGATGTCTTTGCAACAAAATGTGATATGAATGATTTTACTTGACGTGTATGAGGAATCAAACAAGGTTACATCCATAAAGAAACTGTGTCTATAACGGTCATAAAATGTGTTTACCCTATCTGCACAGACAGTGAGGAAGGTGTGTTAGTGTTTGAGCGGGCGTGGATGTGCGTGTGTGTTTCATTTAGATGTAATCAGATGGGCAGAAAATAAAAAAATAAACATCATGAGCGTGGACAAACAAATATTGCTCTGCAGCAGGTGCGACCTTGGACCTGCTATTTCCCATGGGGACAAATACAACAGCTAGGAACAGTATCATTACCCACACACGTAGAAAAGCAACGCTGCAAGTACACATGGGTACACAAGCAGACAGAGAAGTAGACAAACACAAACAGAAACATCTATCCCGCCAGACGAGTCCACGAGCAAACACTCATACACACAGAGACACAGCCTATCATCAGGGGTTGAATTTGGAACAAATCAGGCAAGGAGATGAACTTAAAGAGGACAATCTCTTGTTTTTGTATTGTCTGGTTGTTCAGTCCAGCAGCCTGCCTCCCTAAGGAGAGTCTACACAGATGACAAAGGCTTCAAACAAATACAGCAGAGAGTAAAACTGGTGCTGTGGTTGACATATGAAAGGTGTTGTGTGTATGCAAATTAAGCATTAAAAAAAATTCTGGATAATTTCTTTTCTTCTTTTTTTTTGGCAGCACCACGTTACCATTTATGTCAGCATGAACCTCACACGAACACAAACTCTCACCGCACGCATCCTTAAAACATATTGGTGAAAGGATACTCAGGAGAAGGATGATGTGAGACTCAGCCACGAACTGAGCCTGACTGCTGCCATGGATGTAACTCTGTGGAAGAGAGAAAGAGAGAGAGAAAGGCATGTTAGTTGAATGTTAGTTGAGCATTGTTGTTTTCAGCTGGCAAAAAGACACACTGGGTAAAATGTCCTCAGTAAAACATCCAAATTGAGGAATTATAGAAACTGCAGATTTTTAATTATGAACAATATGAACAACATATCCATCACAAAAGTTGGAAATACTGAAAGACAGGGATTTGGAAAAGTGAAAGGGTCATGATAAAAACCACACAAAAAACCACAATGAACCACCTGTTAACCCTTTACAGTGCATTCCTAAATATTTGGAAATTCAAAATTTCAACCATGGAGCATTAGTGGAAAATACTGTAAGAGGAGGTGTTTTTTTTGTTGTTGTTGTTTTTGTCACTGCAAATCAAGATCAATGAAGTTACCATATATGGTTTTTCACACTTCAAATGTAATACTTTTTCATGTGTATAAGATCATATATTTGAAAGAAAAAAAAGATACAATCCTAAATCATTTGTCCTAAATGAGTAATTTAGGACAAAATTCAACTCCTCTGGCTCCACCTACAGCCTGTGATCGTATTTGCCAAAATCCACCACTCCCGGAGATTTTCCACCAGTCAGGTAGAGGGGACAGGAGTAGCAGCCAATCACAGCTCGTACATGAGCTGCAGACACGTATGTAACTTTTTTAAATCACTGGTGAAACATGGAAGGGGGGCAACTCAAAGAATTTGGAATCTGTCATTACAGGTGGCAGGTCAATGTGTGTGAGGATCATGAATGAAAAGGAATTGTGAATATTTGTCAATTTACAGTGTGCCCCTAAATGTTCTTCTTGCACTCCTAAAATTTTAAGTTAGGGGCCACTGTGCTCCTAGTAAAAAATGTTAGTCTGAAGCCCTGCTCATTAACCTGGATCAATAATGAATGATGCAGTTTCAGGTTGTCATTTTAATGGCTAGAAGAAGAGAGAGAAGTGGTATGCTTCTGAGAGAGCAACACTTCGGGTTAAGTGCATACGAAGGATTAAAACAAATTTGTGGCATTCACCATTTTTCTCATGCAGAATTTTCTCCTAGATGCGATTTGAATACATAAATGGTTCATAGTCGTGCACCGATAGACTGCCTCTCTTATACCATTGCCTCTTTATGTCTGTCACAGTACAGCTCTGTTCTGGTGACATGTCATGGACAGCTGTTCTGCTAATATGAATTTACATAACTGTGCTATTCCGCTGCTAATATTTTTTTGTGTTGACATGCACAGGCAACTGCATGAATGTGTCAAAACCAATTTGAGTGTTTAGCCTGAAGGTTAATTCCTTTTTGCAAAGTAAAGTCATTTTAGCTTTGACTCTGATGTCCACATCACTACAGTACATTTTAAAACGGATATCTTTGCTATGACTTTTCAAGTAACAAAAACTGAAGTATTAGGTCATGTTGCAGGCCCAGTTCTATTTTGAAAAGTCCAGAGTTGCAATTCTAGTCTGGATGGGTGAAAACAGAGATGGGTGAAAACAAGGACATAGGCACCCACGGTCACTCCCTGATTGGGTCTCATCAGCCTGAACTACAAATAGTGAATACAACCCCTCAGTGTTACTGAGCTGTTATGTCTTTGCTAGCAGCTGTTTGGTTAGATATTATAGTTTAACACTGCTAGTAGTATTTTTTGTAACCAAGCAACTGCAGAAAAGACAATCTGCTTCCCGTTTACAGTAACTCTGGCATGTATGATTGCTGGGGCATGTATGCATTTTCAGGTGTAATAGTATAGACAGAGATTGTTTCTGATACGGAAAACAAAAATGCTTTATGTTAATGTTTTAGTGTGAATGAAGCCTGTAGTATTAGTAGGTTTTAGTCAAGGTTGGGATATTTACTCAGTCTTTGCAAAGTCATGACATCTATCAGGTCACTTGACTATACAGTAACAATGTATTTGTCTGAAAAGGTGATTGATCAAAGTAGCCCACTAATCTATCACATTTTCTCTGTATAGATCACTGTCAGCTACAGTTGGTACCAAGGCCACAGTGTTCCCCCTGTGTCTCCAATACGAGACAAACCTCTCTATTAGGGTGCCAAAGGCCTAATTCTGCTGGCATCTGCCTATAAGTGATGGGGAGATGAAGAGAAACAGACAAAGGAAGAAAAAGTGTAACTCTTGTGGAAATGAGATAGAGAGTAGAGCAGAGAAAGATGATGGAAGCATTTCTGTGTGTTTCACATTGAATACTTGCAGACTATTAGCATCTAGGTTTACAACACGTGTGGTCGCTTTTTCCACTTCACTGCCCCAGTGTTCATTCCTTTTGCTATTAGACAGGAATAAGGATGAAAAGATGAATAGAGGATGACAAAGGGGGAGGAGTAAAGGGTGGACAGCTTTTTCTTGCTTCAGTGGAGAGAAATGAAGAATTTTTGCACTTGAAAGCAGACATTAAGATGACAAAGACCCAAGGCTGAAACAGATCCCTTTGTCTTCAATACAGACCTGGCTTTTTGAATTGTTATCAAGATGCTTTCCTTATTGACTGACAAGCCAAAGCCCCCTCATTAGCACAATTAAACAAAAAGAAAAAATTCTTTGTATTCTGAAGTTGGTGAGAGATTGCTTCTTGCATTCTTTATTTTCGCACCAGACGTACAAGTGAATTTCAGCATTGTAGCATGGAGTTATATAACACCAATGTTACAAAATGTTATTTAGATACCAGGCCATATAAAGCCAAAACTCACACGCACAAATATTTCATTACACTCTTTGCCAGCATTCACTTGAAATGAAAGTCCTCTCTATTCTTATTGTATCTACTCCTAGGCCTGTCAGTTATTATGTAATCGTATGATTGCAATCATTTGAGCTGACCGCAATTATTTTGCTTAATCATTAAAATCGCTTCCGAAAACAGCTGGATGAAACTAACAGAAATGTCATATTTCCGTCACTATTTCCTTGTTGTTATCCACCGTTTGAGGCTTGAATGGTGCTCTTTTAATGACATCACGTTGTGTGCCCTTCTTCTGCTATGACTTAATGACAGATGAGTGGAGCGCCACAAAGTGTTTATCTCAAGGCGCTTAGTTTCTAATATTCGACGATGGCATTTCCATGAGCATTTATTGACATGAGCATCATGGACTAAAGGCAAACACAAATGCAATGTTCAATGCCAATAAATGGCTCTTCTTCTTCTTCTTCTTCTATGTGTATTATGTAGGCTTATTGGCATAAAATGATCAGAAAAAGACAATTAAATATTCATTCATTTTCTGGGTCGCTGGAGCCTATCTCAGCTGACTTACTGTAGAGCGAGAGGCGGGGTACACCCTGGACAGGTCGCCAGTCTATCGCAGGGCTAACATATACAGACAGACACCCATTCACACCTATGGGCAATTTAGAGTTGCCAATTAACCTATAACCTGCATGTCTTTGGCCTGTGGGAGATAGGTGGAGTACCTGGAGAAAACCCATGCATGCACGGAGAGAACACGCAAACTCCACACAGAAGAGCCCCAGCCGGTTCGAACCCAGAACCCTCTTGCTGTGAGGCGACAGTGCTAACCACTGCATCACCATGCCACCCGACAATTAAATAGTTAATCGCAATTATTTGTATTCCAGCCACATGATTGGTTCGGTGCGGCGCAACACTCATTATCACTGGTTATTTGTACTGTCTGTCAAAACATGATGAATGACACCTATCGACTTACTAACGACCACGTCTCCCATTTCTATCGAGGAAAAGTTATTTTGCGATGTAAATCATTATCGTTTTATCGCCCAGCTCTAAAAGCATCCCAGCTTGCACTGGGATCATGTGAATTTATGTCTGATTTAATCCAAGATACTAAGACTAAGGGAATCTTTGTAAAATCTTCAGTAACTGTAAAAGAAAAAAAAACATGAATGCAGGGACAGAAAGATAAATCAGAGAGAGAGATAGACGCACAGGCAGCTGTGCCATTTAACAAACGGGTAAATAACAACTCCAGTTGCAAACTTTCACTGAATGAGAAGCTCAGTCTACGTTTTCAAGAGGTTGTGGAAATGATTGCTTTGCGTAGATCAGAAATAAACTGGGTAAAAAATAAATTCAAACAACCTCATAGAATAACTCCAGAAAAGCAAATAATAAACCTCACAGCAAGGATCACAAGTGCATTATTTTCCAAGAGTGGGATTTTTCTTTCATTACTAAAACTAAACCAACATTACTTCATACCATTTCCAAAGATCAAGAGTCAAGACACTGTTCTCTGCATGTTACCCCCCTCAATATCAACAGAAAATGCAGATAAAGGCTATATGAGAAAGAGCAGTGCTGTGGGATGAAAAATTCCTCAATCCATGACCAGGCACTTCCAATTAATCTGATGGATTAGAATGCAGGACTTCCATTCATTAGTGTGCAGGGCTGAGAGTGTGCCTGCTTCAGAGTAGCTATGCATGTGTATGCTGGAAACTACTAAGTGAATGTGTTTGTGAAGTGGAGTGTTTAGGGAACATTTTTCGATGTGAAAGAAACTGGTGTGTGTGTGTGTGTGCGCGCATGTTCAGTACAAGAACATACATCGACAGCTCGTTGATCTAACATGGAGATGAATGGAAGAGCTAACTCAACCTTCACACCCTATAACCCACTCTCTCTTCAACCTGATCATTTACACAGGTTACCTACAGTACACACTTGCAGTCTTGGTACTGAATACAGTCAGATATCATGCAAAAAGGACCTTTTATATTTTTTCTTATTAGATGAAAGTGGCCTGTGACAAATTAATCTGGTAAGAGACCACGTTTTAGGAATCTTTCTAATATTTCTACCACCAAATTACCATTGTGTACTTGCTGTAAATAAGGCAAGAGTAGTTTACTTCCAGTTTATCCATGAGAATCACATAAGAACCTGTACTGATATACAACTTAACAGGACAGCCTTGACTCTTTTTTGTGGTTAGTAAAATACAGGTTCTCATCCCTTCTGTAAATGTCTGAATGATCCAGCTTTCATTTATTTGAGACATGGTAGAAATGCATTTTTTCAAAGCACATCTTTAAGAAGAGGTCTGCCTGTTTCAACACTATCTGTCTTTTTTTATTGATCTTCTGAACGGTGCAACAGAGAAAGCTTGCTGAATCCAAAATAATGCATGAAAGGCAGTGGCACAGTCACAACAAATTCTCTTTGAACTTAGTAGCTGCAGATCACTGTTTATAGTAGACAAAATCAGACCCAGACTCTCACAGGGCAGTGCTGCGTCAAACAAGCCGCTTGATGTAGGAGGAGAAGGGAAAGTCTGACAAACTTGGAGCTAAACCTGTGATCTAGCTAGTGTGGCTCAGTGGAACAGTTGCATCAGAGAAATAGGAAAGTGCCATCGCCTAAATTATTGTGAAAGGATGAAGTTGGCAATAGTCTGTTTTTGTTACAGTCAAAACCAGCAATGTTTGTCCTGCTATCAGCCAAGCCTTAAGCACATTGGATCCTAGTAAAGACACAAATCCTGGGGTGAAGTTTTTTTTATGAATGCAAAAACAAATTCCCAACACACACCATACCATAGCAAAGATGACTAAATGTTGTTCAAACAGTGGATTTATTTGGTATTTGTGGCAGCAGGATGTGTAATGTGAGACTGACTTAACCCTAAAATAACACAATGTGTCACTAATTTGAATATGCTGACATTAAAAAAAAAACACACACACACTCGTTAATACAAGAACTGCATAAAACAGCTCATCAGACTTTCAAACAAATTAGGTGTCTGCACCAATAGAGGCATATGCATTTTACATTCACACACAAATACACACAACATACACACACAGGAAGAAGGTCATTGGCATCTCACATTCCGGTATTAAAATGAGGTTGAAAATAAACTCTCGGAAGTGGTTTTCATGACATTTTCAATGTGTCACATCCACCTTGCAACATAATTGAGGAAAACTATCATTAAAAATGTAGTAACTGACATCAGTAGCAAGTTAATTCATCTCTGATGACTCAAAGCATATGAGCAATGCACAAACTATGTCCCTCCTCTTCACTTGACTACTCTCTCTTTAAAACCAAGCCGGAGTAGTGTTAGCTGTTAATACCTTTGGGCCAGATAACCTTTACAAATAGCTATATTCATCCTTTTCCATCAGGTATCATGTATTTGTGTGTATAGTGTGTGTGTGGATGTGTGTTTTGTTTGGTAAAGGTCAGGAGGCACTCAGACAGGAAGAGGGATAAATGAAAAGTCAACAAAGCAGAAAGAACAGAGGGGAGAAAGAGTAAGTAACAGAGAGGAAGAGAGGTGGAGTGGAAATATACTGTATGCTTCATTTGTATAAACAAAGGATAGGTTCCTCCAAATGTGTGTTGTTGTGTGAATGGGTATAATGATAGGTGATCTAGGAAGTGAACCTTACAAGGCATTCTGGGTAACAAGTGTCAGCTAAATACCTAGGACATAAAAAGGGAGCGAGAGCGTGAAAGAGAAGAACACGGGAGAGGGACTGATGTTTGCAGGATGACACAACTAATCAGTATCAGATATATAAATTGAAATGTACACACAAGCTGTACAGAAGCATGGAAAAATTCAGTCATTAATCAAGAGAAAATGTAAAAAAAAAAAAAAAAAAAAAAAAAAAGATGTATAGGTAACAAGTAGTTTTTTTTTGATTGATAACTAGAATATTGGAATTTAAATGTCTCTGAGTTAAAAGAGAAATATGGTGCAACACCTCGGTGATTTAATGTCTTACTAATCAGATCTGAGAGCATATGGCGATGATTTATCCAGAACAGCAGAGGGACTATGGGCAAGTTCACTGAACCCTTCATTTGAACAAATATGGTAGTCTGTTTTAGGGATTCAGGTGATGCTTTAAAATCTCATTATCTACTCACTGTTTATGCAGTTCAGTGTTTACACACTCCATAGAGAGTTCAGTTTAATTACCCAAGAGTCAATTAAAGCCATTTCAAACCTGTTTTTTTTTCTAAACATGTCAATCAGTAAAATGAGGTGACTTCTCATTTCCTCCAAAGACTAAGTTTTATTTGTTTTGCTTTTCTGGGATAAACATGCTCTCACACAGACAGACAGACAGACAGTCAGACATACACACAAACCACACACGTTTGTGACTCCAAGAATTACCGGTTCGATCCACAGACTGTTCAAATAAATCCAGATAGAGATGAAGGGAAAACCAAACAAAGCAGACAAACAAAAACTTGCCATCCTCTTATTACCGCTACAGAGGTGCCCTTGAGCAAGGCAGTTAAACCCCAACTGCTTCAATAAACCTTCTGAGTGGCCTTCTGTGCATTCAGAGGTGTGAGCATAAGACAGAGGGAGAAACTCCAAAGCCCTGTGGTCTAGACACCACAACCCAGTGACAGCAGCATTTAAAACTAAAAACTTTTGCAGTAAAATCTTTTTATTGCAGTGGAATCAGCACCGTAAGTGGATATGCTTGTGAGGGTGAAGTAAATCCATGCAACTTCTGACCCACAAATTTGCGCTGCTGATCAATACCAAACTGTCTTGACAGTACTGACCTTTGAGAAATGTGGGTGGGGGGGAGGTGGTAGAGAGTTGAACATAGAAGAAACTATAGCCACTAATTGGCTGGGTTACACCGCCCACTTTTATTTCACTTCCACTGAGTCTCAGTAAGAACTGTTCCAAAAAAGGTGGTATACTTTACAGACAGTCATGAGACAGGAGTCAATGGTACAGTAGGAGCAAAAGTGTAAAACTTACTGTCCCATTAGCGACTGAGCTAACTAACCTCCGTGGCCAACTAGAAAGTCAGCAAATCTGCTAGCTCAGAGAAGTCTTCTCTAGCTTTTTAAATACAACGGTGAACAGTCCTGGAAACAAAATGCAAGGGGAAGTAGGAGGCTGAGGAATGAGCAAATGAAAAGAGGTTTGGAGACCTATTGTGAGTGACTAGCACTAGTGAGGTTGGTTAGCAATTTAGCAAACTCAAGCAGATTACCACCTAGCCCTGTGAGTCAAATACTGATGGGATTACTGGTGTGACCAAAAAACTTAAATGGACATTCATTAAAAAATAAATATTCTTAGTATATATGATAGTTTTGTATTCATTCAATGTAGTTTTTTCTTTTGTCACAACATTCCTTCTATTTTTTTTTTCCTTTTTACACAGGTATATCTTCTATTTCTCCTCCAGGATGTACTGTATGGGTTTTATATATAGTTCTTAATTATAGTTTTCTGCTAAAAACAAAGGGTTCGATCACTTTCTGTGTGGCTGTGAGTGTGTGTGGGTATGAGCGACTGAGTGTGGAGACAGAGAGGGATGGTCAGTGTCTACGGGTCTGAACAAATATCCAGCCTAAAAGGACAATTTATTTCACTGCTACACTACACTGTTCAATTCACTCCATATCGGCCCAAAACACACAGATAAACACACAAGCTTTTTCCCACTCAATCAAATGTGCGCATGCGTACATTCGTGCACACAAAGAAGTTGCAGGTACAGGCAAAAAAAGATAAAGCAGCACTCACACTCACTAACACTCTCAACACACCGATGCCCTCTGCAAGCCAAAAGTCAACTATTTGCAGAGAACCAATAAAAGTGACAGCAGTGTTTCTTTAAAATATGTAAGGTTAGCAGTAATGTGGAAAGGGCCGCTGCCAACAGCTGCCAAAAGCCATCAACCAATCATGTGAAATCAGCTGGAAATATGGAAATGCCATCAGCCTATAGTGTGGAAAGAAGGACGTGGTTGCTCATAGTTAAAACTGAGACAGAGACAGTGGCCGAGGGACTTCCCTGATGCTGATGTTAACATTTACATTTAGAGTCCCTTGCCTATCTCCCTCTTTCCAGGCTGGAACAGGTTTGTTTATACGTCAAATTAATTTGCGTAATCATATACTGTTAATTACATAATTTTGTTTTCTTTTGTTGTGTGACTGTATGTGTAGATTTTGTATGTATGAGTCTTTTGTGGTACATGAGTTTGGCTATGGTGGTTCATGTGTATATGTTTGTCACAGCACAACCGTGTCTATGTCCAATTTTGTGTATATATGTGTCAGCAAAAATGAGCCAGCAGGATCTCCTAGGCTGCACAGTGAGACGCTCACTACAATTTCATCTGCTTGGTCGTGACATTCGTCAGTTGACAAATCCTTTCAATATAGTCTACCTGGCCTCGCTCGCTCATCATTTTAAAGGAATTACACTGTCTGGGGAGAGCAGGAGGGACAGGGGAGCTGGAGATTAGACAGGGGGGGTGAGAGGAAGTAACATGAAAAAAAGGAGGGAAGGAGAACAGCAAAGATAAGGCAGGTATCTTTTCAATATCATCTGCCCAGCTGAAGCCATTCACTGTCAGAGGACAGAGCGGAAAAGAGGGATTTAAAGAGAGCATAGGGAGAGGATGAAGGTGGAAAAGGTGGAAAATAGGAAGGAGATGAAGGCCATTTACACAGGATCTAATGTAGCTATCAAGGCTGCGATTTGGTTGAGTGGCAAAATAGCAATCTGGTCTGGGAGCTGAAGAAATTGTGGTTGGGTTAAAGCGTGCACTGTATGTGCACGCTTTAACTCAGTTTGTCAGTGAGGCTGCTGTTATAAAGGAATAATTAAGGTTATACAATATGGCCTAGGAGGCTGAGCCTTCGTAGGACTGAACAGGAAGTAAATTATAGAAAAGTATAATAGAGCTACGAATAGCTTTACATAACTTCACATTAGACATTTACACACACTGTAAAAATGAATGCAGTCCGTTACAACAGCTCTGCCGTGACATTCATTATTATAATTATTTGGAGACATTTTCACTTGACTCTTTTCATTCATTTCAGAAGCTCCCTTTGTGGTTTGAAAAATCCCAAACCATGAATTCTCAACTTTCTGGGTCAACGACCGGTTCCCTCAACTTAAACAGAGCGAACAGCGGGTCCCCTCACCAGCTCCTCAGCCTTGTTGCTCCTAACTGGTGTCATTGGGTTTCTGAATGCTCAGTAATACATTGTTTATGACCTGCTCACCTTTGCGTCTGAATCAGATGCCGGTGGCTATTGCTACCTACATTTTGGGGATTGATTTCTGTCTTCATTTAAATTGCCGTTTCAACACTGAGTATGTCAAAGCGCTGCCGCTTGCCCTCGTCGCTCTGCTCGTCCATACAATGGAAGGAACAAGAGAGGAAGAGAGGACAGAAGCAGCATGCAGGCAGATGGGAATGTTTCAAACTAGCTGACTGTGCTTCCTTCTTATTAAGACTATAACATGGTATGAGGACAGACAGAGCTGTGAGAAAGTGACGGAGGGGGAGGGTGAAGAGAAGAAAGGGAAGCAGTAGGAGGATACAAAGTGAAAAGAGAGTCTTATTATGTAGGTACATGACGGAATGCATGTGAGAAAGCCACTACAGACAAGAAGGAAACTAAAATGTAACATATTTAAATGGTAAGTGGACTGCATTTATATACCACTTTTCTAGTCTATAAAGCACACATAGCAATGTAGCTATGTCTCATTCACACACACGTCCATGCAGTGATGACGCAGCATTAGGGGGCAGTTAAGGGTTCACTGTCAAGGACAAGGACATTTTGATGAGCGCTCTGACGGAGGAACAGGAACCTGCTGATTACTGGACCAGTGCTCTACACTATTACACTGATCCTGATATCAAACATGTTTTGATATTGTTCACAGCAGGAGGCAATGTTTATTTAAATTTTTTTTTTATTTGCCTTTCTTTTTGACTTCATGAGCACCAGTATGTACCAGTATGTATGTATGTGCTCTTCTGTTTGTCTGTGTGCATCCTCTAGTACTGGCTACAGGGAAAACCAACCCTCCTCAGTCTCTGCATGAGCTGAATTGACTTTTTCCACAACAACTGCAACTGCTCTGTATCTGTGTTCATGACCTCATGCATCACGCACTGTGGAAGGATTAGGATTTGTGTGTGTGTGTGTGTGTGTGTGTGTGTGTGTGTGTGTGTGTGTGTGTGTGTGTGTGTGTGTGTGTGTGTGTGTGTGTGTGTGTGTGTGTGTGTGTAAACACACTCAAAGCATGCATCAGACAACATAATATGCAGATGCATAATCGCATGTTTCCAAGTTAAATTCTTCTCTCTCTTTCTCTCATGTCCTACCTTTCTTACTCATTTCTCTCACTTTTCCCTAATTTTCTTGGATTTCGCATATTTTTATTTTAATTTCACACCCGAGTGAACAAACTTAAATGATGACCAGAGCAAAACTATATCTGCAAATTGTGTGTGTATGTTAGTGTGTGTGTGTGTGTGTGTGTGTGTGTGGCAATCGCCCAAAAACAGAGTAACTGTAGAAGAAAGAAAGAGCAAGAAAGAAATTGTTTCTGCCTCCTCTCTCTGCTTGGTTTAAGATGATTCTGACATGCCTCAAGGGTGATATTAACACACAATGACTGCTCCCACCTGTCCAGTAACACAGTCACACACACACACACACACACACACACTGTCCCGTCACTGACCTGCTAGCAGGTGGTAGCGGTACAGTGTATTTTACTCAGGGCCAAGAGCCTTACATATGTTCATCACTGATCCAAAACAACCTCACTCACCACACGGTGGTACAGATTAAGCTTAATCTTAACACATTATGTTTTTCCTGAACACACATGTAGCAGCTGTAGAGGAAATAGTGAAAGAAGGAACAAAAGAAGTAAAGAGGATAAGAAGGAATGAAAGAGAACGGAAGGTAGTACAGAGATGGACTAAAGCAGACAAGTAAAAGATGGATACATGGCTAGATGGATGAAGGTGCAGATATACTAAAGAAGAAAAAAAAAAAAAAGAATCATACCACTTGTCCGTTCTGTGGGTTTTTGTGCGCATAAGGAGGACCTCTAATGTGATTCCACATCTGACCGGACGTCATTGCAAAAACTACACACTGTCACACAGAGAGAGAGAAAAAGGAGGGGGGAAACACAGACAAGGAGAGATTGTGAATTAAACATCATTAACATGGACATTCTGAAATGTATCCATCTCAACAAACAGCTGAAAACTTTTGTTAAAACATTCAGAAATCTCTACTAATGAGGCAAAGTTACTCCACTCATCTCGTCTCCAGTTGAATTTCACCATGGCATGTGAAGGTGCATATTTTTTCGCACACATTTATCTTTTCTAAGTGATTCTGCCCTAAAACATGCTGCTAATAAGGTGAACACTGCAATTTTATAACCAAAAATTCTCATTTATTTCAAGTTCAACAATACTCACTAGAGTAAATCTTAATAAAAAATAAAGATTAAAAAAATGATGAGATTAACTGAGTGATGAGTTGGGCACTTGTGGGTGAAAATATGTTGTGGTTATTTAGAAATACAACTGAATAGTTAATGATACTGCCCAGGCAGTCATGAGCAGATTGAGTGTTACCTACTGGAGTCTCTTGCGAGTTAATATCAAATTAAATTCTACATTTATCTTTTGCTAAACAACTGCAGAGAACTCAAAAGTGGTCAAACTACAAAAAATAGATATAAAAATAATAATAATAATAATAATAATTATCATAAATAGTATAGACAAAATAGTGTTAACATGCATGCATTATAGCCACTCTATAGGATAGAAGTCTGGGATCAACCTGAAACACTGAAACATCACATAGGTTACAGAAGAGTGAGATATTTTATTTTATACTTCTGTCTGGTCTGTATCTGTGCAGACTGGGTACGCAGGGTTCATATCTTAGTGATAATCAAAATCTCCAATCAGTATCCCATTCACTATGTAACAAACAATCAAATGTCAATCAATAGACATGGCAGGAAGATTAACAGTGTCAACTTTAGTTCCATAATTCTACATCTCCTCACTATGACCCTGTGTCCGATATGTGTGTTTGTGTATCTGTTGTGTGTGTTCAGGTCTCCTACCAGTGCAGCCATGGCCCATCCAGTCTTGTTGTATATGAATTCCAAGTTGTTCCTCCTCAGATACAGCAGACCTCCAACCAGAGAAACTAACAGAGCCAAAGCAATAGTTCCCGAATAATTTGGAGGACGGAAGACACGGATCTGGAAGAGAGAAATGAATGCCATATTACTTAGTATTCTCACTGTTTAAATCAATCCTGGCTAAATGCATAGCCATATGTACTTGATATTTGAATATGAGCAGTATGGACCAAGAGGAAGTGCAAGTCTGCATCTATGTTGTATTGAATATTCGAGAGAAACCTCTGAGATGTGTGTGCAACTGTTAAAATAAAAGGTTTCCTAACCCTATTTCACAGAATGTAAATCTTAAACATATTGGATATACAGTATGTTAAACATAACAGAGATGAGCATGGACCTTCACCCTGCTTAACAGAGAAAAACAAAGAAAGAAGAGAGAAAAGTAGCTGAAGATATAGAGAATATGGCATTTGACCTAAAGAAAGAAATATTAATATTAATTCTAAGAAACGTTTACCTTCTTTAAAGCTGTGGACATCTACAGTATTCATTGGACTATGTGTTCTGATGCTATTCACAATAAAAAAGTATTGGTGTGCTTTAGTTTAAAGAAAAGATCCTTTGAATAAGAACATGACAAAAAGCACAGTTTGTAGCCAAGAAATCCATATAGATATGGTGTTGTTACTGTTTTCACACAAGAGTTTTTTTCTTTTGTTTTTTCAAAGCCCTCGCTTATTTCCCCACTGAAAATACTGGACTGTGTTTCAACTGTGATAAGCTACACACAATGGAAAGACTACACAAAACCAAATATGAAAATATTTTCAAAGGAATAAAACTGTTGTCTCAAAAATTTGTAAAAAAAAAAAAAAAAAAGAGTATATATAAATAAAGCATAAACCTAAATTGACAACATGTCGTCTTTGCTCCTACTAACAGATCCAGGGGTAGAAATGCTCCAAAAGACACAACACTAATGTGCCACCAACAGTGATTATTTCACCATTGAAAATGTGAGCACTATCTGCTGCAGCTGAAGTGTTACTGGATTTAAAGTATGCATAATTCAGGGAGGAAGAGCGAGAGATTACGAGATTTAGTGCAAAGCTATGCCACATACTTTATGAGTTTGCAGCCTTACTTATGATTTAGTATATAAGAAACAAATGAAAGAGATGCATCTCTTTCCAATTTACAAAATATATACAATGGTGCCATGATTATTTTTTACTTTCCCTGTTTTGATATGGACCTAATTTCTCATTCTTTTGGAAAACACAAGAAGATGCTTTTGTTCTTTGTTATTGCAGCTGAAGAGAACAGAGATACTGTAAATAAAACAGCCAGCTGCAGCTTTAGTGTATAACAGTGTTTGGAAAATATTATGCCTAAGTCTCACACTGTATCAAGTCATACTGAGTTTTATTTTAGAGAGAGAAGGTATTGTGCAACAGAACAGCCAATGTCTGAGTTGGTGGGAAACCTGAACTATGCAGGTCTGCAGCCTGCTGACACGTTGGTCAGGAAAGAAGGAACTGCAGCCTGATGAATGAAGGCTTGATCTCCTGAGAGATACCAACTTGAGTGCCCCTAGCAAGCACATCTGCATGTTGATGTGAATCACTGTGTTCCTCGAAGGCTATGACAAAATTGCATCTGTTACACACCAAATCTGTTTGATGTGGTAAGGAAAGGTTATTGTCATGGTTGCATGTCTGTTCTGTCACTCTTGTCCTTTCCCTGCCCAAATTCCTCCAGAGCTCTGCCCAGGCTGTAACTGGTTGCTCTGCAAAATCCACCTGGAGTAGGAAGAAGGGGTTAAAAGCTCTGGAGCCAGCATCCCAAGGCAGAGGCTTTTCTGATGAGGGCTGCTCTCAGCCTGGAGTTTTTATTGTGATCTTATTTTGGTCTTTTGTTGCCCTAATTTGCTTCCCCCATCATTTTGCAAAGTTGTGTTACATAAACACTTCATCGTTTTCAAGGGGCCTGGGGAGTAGGATTTGGGTAACTGGAGTGCTGAGCCCCCCCTTAGGGCCATCCAAGGGTGGGGTGATACAGATATGCAAGATCATTTGGTAACCATAGCAACACATATCATGTGGGCATGTTACTCCAAGGATGTTTTGCTTGTGACTGAGAAAGTGAATGTGCAAAGTTTTTTTTTTGTTTTGGTTATTTTTTTTGTTTTGCACATGTACATGTGTGAATCTCAATGTCGTACCTGGACGTCTGTGCGGTCTGCAATCCACTTGGCCAGCTGCTCTGAAGCAAAGCCAATCCTTTGCAGGTCAAACGTATCAGCCCTCTTTGGTTTTCCCTTAGCTGGAAAGTGCATGAAGGTTGGAGCGCTGTTCATGTTCAACTAGAAGAAAGACGTAAAAGGGGGGTGTCAAGTTCATGTCATCTCTGATTTGTGCAGCATGTCACCAACAGAACAGGCTACGGCAAATATCATAACGGCTTAGGCTCGTATCATAGGTCCCCCTCTTAACAAGTAAATGACTCAAAGTTGTAGTTTCCATTTTTAGTCATTCTAACAAAATCAATTGCTTGTTGTCTTGAAAAACAAACAATAAGTTTCAGAATTAGATTTTAAATGTATGATTTTTTTTGGGACTCCAAGTGTTAGTGACTTTATTTGACTTCAATACAGCAGCAGGTGAATCCCTGGAAATATCTGTATCTAGAAATGAACAATGACTGGATTATTTTGTGGTACAGGGTTATTGAATATTAGCATAAGGGAATTTTAATTACATTGTTTGATCAGTTAACCCCAGGTTAATGCTTAAATCAAGGTCTTTACTAATTTAATATATAATAAGATCGCTTCATCTTTTATGGGTAAAATATTAAAGTTTTGTAGGTAAACCCCTTCTGCCCAGGTTGAAATAAAAAGAAACTGAGTTAGAGTTGAAATATAATTGTCAAATCTCACTCGTTAGTTCTCTTACCATCACCCAATATATCATTGGATTCATTTTATTATTATGTTCATCCTGCTGATTATTTGCCAGTTTACTTAACCTGTATTCAGTGGTGTAGTTAATACATCTCTTTTTTTAAACTCAGTCATTGTCGTTTTGTGTTCTTTTGAATTAGAGAGTGGAGATCCAGTGAATGGAGGAGTCGTGGCCTCTGACATCAGACTGATCATATTAATTTAATAACTAATTTACTCTGTGGAGGTCGGTGCCCCCTATTAGTGGGATTTTTAATTATAAAATTGTAACATTGGTGGTTTTAGGTCACTATAAATTGGGCAGTGTTTAGCTCAGTTGGTAGAGCACCCGCCCCATGTATAGTCCTCACTGCAGGCGACCCTGGTTCGAATCCCATTTCCTGTCTCTCTCTCGACTCTGTACATTAAAGGCAAAAAAGCCCCCAAAAATATATACTTTAAGTCATTGTAAATTGACCTTTTGCAAAGCTATTTGCACATTTAACAACTGGTTTCATTTAACAGTAAATAATGCCTCTCATCTGGAATAATGCAATAGTTTTTTTTGCCTGCCAAACATAGTCACTTGGCATACACATCCAGCTGCCAGTAATGCACACACAAAAAAGCACTGGTGTGACATTAAGGATTTTTCTCCAGCACTTTTGTGAGTGAGTGATAATGCAAATTGGCACACGACTAAATTAGCCAGCAGTTTCAATGAAAAGCATTGTGCAGGCACATTGTGTTGCTGTTGGTTGGTTGAACACTGCATTTGAAATGCTGTTACTGATAGGATGAGGAGAGGGCCAGAGGCTGATCATATCCTGTCACCACTTTCTTGCCACAACTTTGCCAGACTGACAATCCTCAAGTACATCATAAGAGACACAATGACACTATACACAAACAACATTACATAAAACCAATAAAATTGTCATACAGATTACCTTATCTTATCTTCCTCCAAACCCAGCACACACAGAAACACAAACATGCACACACAGCTAAATAAAGTCTGTGTCAAGCGGTCACCCACCCATGTTTCACACCTATTTAACTCCAAATCCCAGGACTTTCCACAATTATCAGCAAGAATAATGAATCAACAATGATGTCAACCAGTTTTCTCTCTCTGGTTTTCCCCAAGGCCCCTGGATAAACATGTAGAAGAGGAAATTGAAGCTATATCGGAAACCATGGCTCGCACACTAGAATATATTTAAAGGCCGTAAATATTACTGTACCAGATTATCTTTGGCTAAGAATATGTGTTAAATGAAGTGTATAATAACAAAGGACAACAGGGAATTTACTGCAGTATTTTGTATCTTTTTCTGAAATTGTTGGAAAAAGTGGCCTTGTGCTGAGTTCATTACCTACTTAATGTAGCACTACTCAGGGACCATTCATTGAAAACATAGATTAAAAAGAATTTAAAATCCATCACCGTAGATCAAACCTACAATTGAGTGCAATTGAGAAAAGGAATAATCTACAGCCCTTACTGAGAAAAAATAGAGAAAAAACTATACCGGTATTTTTAAAGCTTTTTAATATTTGCTTGTAGTAAGGGCAACATATGAAAATCTGGGAACTAAATCCTTACCAAGAAATTTCTTCACAGTTGTCTTTAGGAACGTGCGTAGTATCATGTCTTAAAATGTTGAAATTGAACTCCCGTGGGAAACCCCCTAAAAAACGACTCAAAGTTGGGGTACCCGTAACTGGATTTTTGAACATTCCGAAATGTTAAATTTGGCCTTAAGTAACTTGTGAGGGGTCAAACTAGGGGTTTTTCATGATTCTGAGTTGATCGCAAACATTAGTTTTATGCCCAAAACACTCCTTGGTGGAGAAAAAAACAGCCACACCCACTTTTCTTGATCATCGGAACCCCCACTACCGCCAATAGAATGTATTGCAGAGAAGCCATTCCATTGATTATCATTGCAGAGGTTGTGTTACATAATACTACTAAATATGTTATAATTGTTAGTAACTCGCTGACAATGACCACATCGATAATGCATTATAAATATAGTTATAATGTATTACAATTGGCTTATAAACATGTATAACTATCATAATAAACACTCATAAATGATCATAAGGCTTTATAACAATAAGCATAACACATCATAGAGCATTATAACTCTATTATAATACTTGACCTTAAGCCATTATAAAATGCTCTATAATGTGTTATGCTAAATGTTATAAAGCCTTATGATCATTTATGAGTATTTATAATGATGGTTATACACTTTTATAAGACAATTATAACACATTATAACTATATTTATAATGTATTATCGACATGGGCATTGTCAGCGAGTTACTAACAATTATAATGTATTATAATACCTGACCTTATAAGTCATGATAAAATGCTTTATAGTGTGTTATGATTATTGTTATAAAGCATTATGATCATTTATGAGTGTTTATAACTATAGTTATACAGTGTTATAACTGCATTATAACTCATTATAAGTATGGTTATAATGCATTATAGAGATAGGCGTCAAAGTCTTACCAAAATGGTTATTAGTTGGCTAACAGTAATTAATATGGTTAGTTAGCCAACTCCAATGTGCGACTGAATCTAATGACCATCTGACCATTTTATGTTCCTAAATGCTAGCTGACTGCCCCATTAGCTATCAAACTAGGAAAACATGGCGTAGGCCTATTGTCTTCACGAGGATTTTTGCAGTTACAGTACAGTAAGCTATTCCTGTGCATGACAGAGGTTTTCTTTAATGTCACAAAAAAACTTCTACTATTACTACTGAATACTTAATATAGCCTAACTATATTCTATCTTAATGTCACAAAAAAACTTATACTATTACTACTGAATACTTAATATAGCCTAACTATATTCTATCTTTTTCCATTGTTGGACATTAATCTAGCACACATGTCAATCTCATGTCAAAAACCTGGGGGAGATCTGTCCTGTGATACACTTTTATATGGCCTTCAAGAAAAATATTATGTTAATAATGGCCCACCAATATAGCATTCACATTACTCACATTACAAATCCCATAATACACTACAACAGCTACCACGGCCATGACCAAGCAATAGGCCCAAGCTGGAATGAACAAGTTTGTGACACACTGCAACATCTATCTTTTTCCATTCTTCAAAAACGACCTCTTAGAGCCTGGATGCTCGATGGAGATTGATGCTCAGTGTGTGTGCTGCAGATTAACATGATCATGTTTGCAATCAATGTAGCACCACTGTGTATTTTTGTGCTTTTCCTATCTTCATTTTGAACAAACTTGTTTCAGTTGTTGCTGGTATGTGACTTCTGGTGCATGTCCACTGTCTTTTCTCTCTCGCTGGTTGCTACCGATCCGCATAATAAATGACATTTATAATAACTTTTTTAATAAATTTAGCGACACCACAAAATCCTGGAGGGTCTGTATAATGTCCTATAGAAAAAAGGGTAGAGTAAAAGTTATATTATATTGAGTATTTAGTGTAACACAACCTCTGCAATGATAATCAATGGAATGGCTTCTCTGCAATACATTCTATTGGTGGTAGTGGGGGTTCCGATGATCAAGAAAAGTGGGTGTGGCTGTTTTTTTCTCCACCAAGGAGTGTTTTGGGCATAAAACTAATGTTTGCGATCAACTCAGAATCATGAAAAACCCCTAGTTTGACCCCTCACAAGTTACTTAAAGGTTGAATATGTAGAATATTTATTAAAAGCTATATTTTTTCAAAAATAATACATCCATGGGGCCTTTAGAGGGGTACAGAATGAAAGTATTGCTTTTCCACAAAAAAAAAATTTTTAGTCTGAATTATTATTTTTAATTTTTTTGACGGGCTCGACAACTGACTATCTGTCAACGTTCTGTTTACATTCGTACCTGCCTGTAGCCGACATGTGGCTCAGTTCTCAGCTGTTTTCCTGCCTCCTCCCGGTCCTATGCGTTTGTTTCCAACCAAGCCTTTTTAATAATCAATCGGTGGATCAATGGATTATCATATACTTGTTAGGATGGGTGTATTTGTGTAGTCTTATCTGTCATAAACACGTTTATCGTCGCGGACTTTCGGTGCCACGGAGCTCCTTTTTTTTTTTTCCAACTTGAGGAGAGCAGTGACAGCGGAGGCTCTGAGCAGCAGCGGTGTGGAAGGCAGAGAGCCTCCACTGTCCCTGTAACAAGCTACAAGTCATTTATTATGCTGTTAATGACGGTAAAAATGAAACATAAGGTAAATATCCTGCTTAGCTCTCCTCCTCTGCTGTGCTCTGATCAGAGCGGAGTCCCTAGCAACGGCCCGTTTTACCTAGCAACGGTCTGGCAATCGACTGCTGGAATTCTTTTTCTGTTGTTGTTCTTGTATTTCTACATAGTCAACCTTTAAGGCCAAATTTAACATTTCGGAATGTTCAAAAATCCAGTTACGGGTACCCCAACTTTGAGTCGTTTTTTAGGGGGTTTCCCACGGGAGTTCAATTTCAACATTTTAAGACATGATACTACGCACGTTCCTAAAGACAACTGTGAAGAAATTTCTTGGTAAGGATTTAGTTCCCAGATTGGTCAAATATCTGCTAAAATGCCCTTACTATTGGCTTTAAGTTTATTATTTCTTGCGTGAATGGGATGAAAGCAGGCAGTCACAGGCTTCTGAATTGACAATGTAATGTATTGCTGTGCGATATTATGATATCGTAGTGCAATATAAAAATGTCTACCGTACGATATAACCCTCTATTGTTTATATCGTTATTTTAACGTGCGGGGTAGGATACTGGTTTACTACAGGTCGTAGTTTGTTCCGGTGATACAAGTCAGCAGTGTAAAACTCAAGGATGTGGGACATTAAAACATCCCTGGAGCCAATCATTTAACAGCTGTGTAGTTTGTTTGCAGCATGTACTGTATGTTTGTTGACAACATAGAATACTATAATCGGGATATATATTGTTATCAGGATATTAAAATGATCTATATTGGGATATAATATTTTGTCCATATCGCACAGCACTAATGTGTATTGGTTACATGTCTTTATCAGCATTTAATTAGGTTTTTGCTTGTAAACTTGTTTTTCCATCACATTATATGAGCCATGTGTTTGTGTGTATGTGTGCTCTGGAATTTCAGTCTTTTATTCCCATGAATACAACTGTCTACTGTATGTAATTATCTATGTGCTTGTCCCTGGCCTTTACCCGTGTGTACTTCTATGCCTTTACACCAATGCAGGTTGCATGTGTGTGACTGTGTGTGACTGTGTATTTCTGTGTGCGTGTACCTGTGTGACTTTTTCTGGTCTGCAGTTTGCCTTTTTCTCAAAGATTTTCTATAAGGTTGTTTGCTGAACTACAGCTGAAGCTCTGAGGCAGCTCTTTCCTAATGGAAATCTGCTAGTGGGCAGAAGAGAGTGAAGAGCGATGCAGAGAAAGACTATTAGAAAGGAGAGGAGATGCTGAAAAGAACCAGCTTTGATGGGATGAGAAGAAAGTTGGCGGTGAATACGATGGGGGAGATGGGGAGGGGGACTGTAGGCCATATGTGGCAGCAGAAGGTCTGTGTCTAACAATGGCTAACCACAGTGGGAGAGAGGATGGGGACTGATGAAAGTGAAGAAAAGGCATATTTGCTGTTGAATTTCAACAACACTTTCCTTTTGAACTTATTTTAAGAAAAAAAAAGGCAGTTTTAGTATCCGCTGTTTTGAAGCTATTAATTAAGGGAACAAATTACTGTCAGTATTCTCTAAGGTCAATTGATAAAGCTAATTAAATATCAGCAAAACAAATATCCTTTTTAATAAAACGGACAGGTGAAATCCGGCTATCTGATTGGTTGTTAACTGTGATATAATGAGCATATACCACGGCTACTATTCTATCACGTGACTGGCGTCAAAGTTCGATCCCGCTGGTAATTTAAAGGAGCTGAAGGAGACCTCTATTTTGACTGGTTGCCGCCAAACTGAGTCATAGCTAATTACCATAAAGTTAACCGAGACTCAACTTCTCGTCTGGTGACGCTTTGGAAGCTTTGGAAGCTTTGGAAGCATGGCTGACGGCAGTTGACGCTTTGGTTGCTCAGGTCGCTGGGCTGTCATTGAAAATGAATGACTTCCGGCGTTTTTTAAGCTTTGCATGCTTTTGGTGTGAACGCGCAATTAGACAGGAAACAAAATTGTTGTGAGCAGAGGGATGAGGACCAAAGGGGAATAGGGAAGATACAATTTGGTAGTTTGGGTTATTTAACATGGGATTGAAAATACTCGAAACAATTAATTACCTGTTGGAAAACATCAGCTCCTTCATCGTAGTCCACTACCGTGAAGAACAGCTTGTTGGAAAATGCAGACGAATAACGCCAGGAGTTTGCCAAAACCTGGTACTCCTCATTGGCCTGCCTGTAAGATGGAGATGAGACAGAATAACAGGGAAACACATTAAGACAAAATATTTCATATTGTCATATGTGTAAATACTCAGATTCTGTTACTGAAGAATTGAAATGATCTCTTCTGTGGCAAATGAACCTGTTCCATGGCAGAAAAAACACTGTCATCAGAGAATCACAATTTCAGAGCCATATTTCTACAACATCCTTTTCATTTCAGGGAAAATGTCCTGACCTAAACTGATTGCTCTCACCAGACCACACTGAACATTTTCACACTTGAAAAGGGAGAGCTGACAAAATGTGGATTTGCACGTCCTCAAGTGGAACCAATGCTATAAGGCTAAAAAAATAAGGTGGTCGTGAAATTTAAAAACTTAAATTTTTTAACATGACCTTAGATTAGTAGAATGCTGTGTTCTTTCAGAGCCATAATCTTAATCAAACAAATGTAATTAAACAACCTTTTTCACAAACACCAATCACTAGTGTCCTCTTCAAATCTGTTATTGCTCTCAGAATGGAACTACTATTGACAAGATAAAAGGTGCACTTGAGATGTCATGTTTTCAATTGTTTTGTAGATGGGTTGTAGTTGTCTTTTCACATATTCAGCTGTTCTTTGTCCTAAAGAAGGAGTTATTTTGATCCTGTGAGGCTATGGGAGTGGGCGCTGCACAGAGGATGAAATGAATGCATTTATTCATAAAGAGACAATTGATGTATAAGAAAAAAGTCTCAGTGACCTCAAAAACAGAGGGGGAAAAGATGAAGGGTGTAAGAAATTGAGAAACTAAACTAGATCCATAGTGATCTCCCAAAGTGAAAGTACTCTCTTTTATTTGTCACATCTCTATCCACTTAAATTGTGCCTCATGTTACTGTAATCGACCGCGGTCAGACCAGTCGTTGTGCCAATAAGCAGCATCTCTTTGTTCCTCTCTCCACCTCACTCGCTCTCATTTCTGACTTGTTAGTTAGGCCCGTATGACTCTCCACTTCAATTTGACATTGTGTCTCATGTCAACTGCCTTTTGTGTTGCTTTAATTAGTGGGAAATCGTCTGTCAGGATCTGTTATGTGTGGTGATGTTACATTGTTATCTTTGCAGCTAATGTTAGGATGGGTCCTTTGAAGTGTCTACAGTTTATAAAAGTCAGCAGAGATAAAGTTGAAACTCAGGTCTGCAGACTGTCAGGGATTACAGTGGTGCTCATCTCTTTCTGTGAACACAACCAGGCTGGAATCATCTAGGTGTCACTGACAACTGCTTTTTACTGTGCTGATGTTATTTATTTGTTGTTTCCTGACAACTGTCCCGGAGATAAAAGAATATTTGACTGATGTTATTTTTTTCATTCAATAATTAAGAAATGCCATCACATTGAAAAAAACAAAACAAATAAAACATTCAAAATAAAATGTGAGAAGAGGGTATATCTAACCACTTCTTCCTGATGTTTTTTTTATTATTATGTTATGTCATGTTATATGTTCGTAGCTTGTACACATTTAGACTATTCATTTACATTAACTGAATTTACATTAATTTATTTATGATGTCACAAGACAAGCACTCAGCTTTATCTTTTGAAGTCCATTAACTAAAGTACTTTTGTTGACAGTGCTTGAAACCCAAATTTGTTGTGCAGAATACGAAAAGATATGTGTACAGTAAAGTGTTCACTAAATTTGTATCTATGTGAGCATAGCCAATTATTTGCTCAATTAGTTTATTTTAATATATCTTTTAAGATTAAGTGTAAATTAAACCGAGCACTCTGAACACACTAGATTAATGCTTTGTTGTTATTTCAAAACAATGTTTTTGTGACATCTATTTTCTTACATAAATTATATATCAACAAAGTAAAATGCATCATGCCTTTATCTCTTTCTTGATTTTTTTATTGTATGTCTTTTTCTTCTTTTCTCCTCTTTATGTAATTTAGTGGAAAATATCATAGTTACACATTGTGTCTCGTTGACATCTGTAGGCTAAGGTGTTGGGATGTGGCAGGTAAAATTCTCATGTATAATACGCAAGATTGTGGAAACCAAACAAGCGCCAGCATGAGACTGGAAATCAAGCTACTTCTCCTCCCACCCTTCCCTCTCCGTGCTCCGTTCTACTCCGCCCAGCTGTTCCTAAATCCCTGCCATAATCGCTGTCTCAGCTAATGCAGGAGCCGGTAACATGACAGCCTGTGAGTCAGTTATATCACAAGTGTGTTTATGAATTGATTGGCACCTGTGAGCTCCTACCCACGACTTTTTAGCTCCACTGACTTAGCCTTCTTTTTCTTTTGCAGATGCATTTATATGTCATTTTCTATCCATGAACCTTCATATGAATTTTACTAGAAATTCATTACAATACAGTTACCATAACACTGAAGAAAAGGATCAATCAAAAACTGCACTCAAAGCTGAAAAATTAACCAAAAATCAAGAAACACATGGAAACTGGTTTCAGACTTTCAGGCTCTATGATTTGTAGATATGATTACAGTAAAAGAAAACACACTTCTCTAAGTTTCATCCAGCAGAAAAAGTTACTTGTGTTCTTCGAGCAAAGTTCAGCCTGAACTGTTGCATCATTATCTGAAACAGTTTTCAAGCCACTTGATAAATTATAGGTAAAGATATTGTGTGAAAATACTTCACCATCACCAAAACATCATCGTATAGCTGAATACAGTGAGAAAAGTGCAAACTTAAGTTTGTCTAGTTTCTACTGTGAAAACAACATTTAGTATGTACCATAGAACTGGGACAAAGTGTGGAAGTGATGTGGGGGTTAGGGAAACCAGTAATTAGCCATCTTTTTCACTGCCTGATGGACCTCTAAATGCAAAATCTCAGGTCACTATCTAATACCCATTTTTTACTCTTCAAAGAGATGAAGAAGCAGAAGCAGAAAGAAAAAGCAATAAAAGGGACAAAAGTGCAAGTTCATATTAAGGAATGCATCTGGTGATTGAATACAAGTAGGCTGGTTTCTTGTGCAGAGGAAGATAAATTCCTCAAGAAAACACAGTAAAATGTGTCCAACGCCTTTGTGGGGACAAAGGACTTTAAATGTATTTAAATTAGCACTAATTGCAGTTACCTTTGGCAATTCCAACTGCCTAACTCCTTACAAAGATATCACCACAAAAAAAGCAAAGCTGTTTGTCAACTATGTGATTGCATCAGCCAAGTCTTCATTCAGTGTGGTGGTTGCTAGCTCAGAAATAGTTGTGATTTCTTCCATTGCAAAAGGAGATTTTGCTACAGTCACAGGAAAGTGGGGAGGAAGGAGAATGACACCTGCTGTCGTGTGCAGTGACAGACTTATACCAAGAGCCTACATCTGCTGGAATGGCAAATGATAAGATTAAAGAAAGTGAATAAAATATAATAGAAATATAAAGCCCTTGTACATCCTGCTTTCGCAATAGTAGGTTTAACTAAGGTCCTGCCAATAAAGACAAAAATACAGCGCCAGAATAAAAGAGATATGAAAAAAAGATGAAGTTAGTCTGTTTTGTAATAATACTGTGAATGTCAGCTCTGCCTATTTTCAGCAAAAAATACATTTTATGAAGAGCAAAAATAGGCATAGACACACACAGTGAAAAAGGAGAGGCAGTTGAGGGGTGTTGACATGAGTGATGAATAACTTACGTAATCAAGTGACTGATAAAGTGCGAGAGTGGCTGATTAGAGTAACAGGCCAGGTCAGGATGGAGAAGGTCACTTCTGATTTCATCAACTAGCTAGACCTCCCCTAGGACACTGAGACATGCGTATATGCTATATGGGGAAAAGGTTTTAAAAAATACACTGTATCCAGTGTGGTGAATTAATTGTTCATTAAGTGACTTGACATATTATTTTCCATAACTAAAACAGAGTCATGTGAGTAATGTGGTTTTCACAATAGTGTATTTCTTGCCATGGGTCTATTAAACCCAATTCAAAGTTTACCAGACTACACAGAGAGACAGTGATTTGTGGGGGACAACAGTGATTCCTAGCAATAAGAGCAGCCTCCATCTTTGGTTGCAAATTTCCCATTCAGAAGTGTCTCAAAGATGCAAATACGAATACAGATGGGAAATCAGCAGTAAAAACGAAATGAAAAACAATCAAAGCAAACATGAACAATAAAAGCCAACCATGATTTTACCAGAGAAAGGACAACACGGACTGAAATTCACATGACCCTGTAAAAAAAAAACACATTCTAAAATAATAAAGTTGGGTCCTGTATGTGCACACTGTACGCAATACGAATGGTAGTCTTTATTCCTTTTTATCATTTAGACTCTAAATGATAAAAAGTGATAAAAACTACCATTCACTCTAAATTTTAGAGTGTAGTATGCGATTATTAAAATGCTAACAGACAATGTCTACCATAAAAAGGAGTGCAGTCGTTTGGAAACCAATTTTTACTTAGTCTTACACAGTTTACTTCAGCTCATCATGCTGCATTTTCAATTGACTGTCTGTTATTTCCGGTTGGTTTCATAATGACAGGAGAGAAAACACTGCAGTAAAAGTGCTAATTTGGCATCTGATACATTGTGATACTACAGTATAAAAACACCATAACCGACAGTTGTTCTAATGGTTTCACTGACTACAAAGTAGATTTCAGGACCACGGACAGCTCAAGAGTGTATCTATGATGAATACCAGTGTTGTGTGCACAGCTGTCCATGGTGCTGAAACGCTGGGTTTGACAGAGAGATTCAGAAATGCTCAACTCAGATGGGGATTCATTTAAATTCTCAGCTAAAAAATTCAAATCAAACTTATAATCTTCTATCAGCATTTTGAGGAGGTGTTTGACCTTGCCGTGTTGCAGTTGATTCTGCTGCAAACATGATGCAAGTCTGGTTTTGTAATAAAAATCCAATTTAAAGCTTGCTGCTGGGATCTTTGTAAAATCTCCTCAATGTATTAAATGCTTTGACTATATAAGTGGGTAAGTAGGTCTTGTTGGCCTTGCTCTGTGGAATTTATTCTTTCCCCTTTGGTAGCATGGCTGTCTGGAGTCCCTTTGATCCAAATGTCAACGTGACCCACAGGTTCAAATTATATAACACTGTTTTCTGTGTTTTCCAAAGAGTCTATGTTTTTGTACAGAGGCGGTGTTCGTGAAGTATGAGATGAGTTCTAAGACATTTGTACTGTCCTATGTGTGTGTGTGTGTGTATTGGTTAACACACGTGAACATATTTTTTCATAGGTTGAACTTGGAGGACATGAGAGTCATCTCTGGCAATCAGAGGAATGACAATGGCTGTTATGTTAGGAGCTATGCCCTGTTTTGCCCCACAGAAGGTGCTTTAGGCGTGTGTGTGTGTGTGTGTGTGTGTGTGTGTGTGTGTGTGTGTGTGTGTGTGTGTGTGTGTGTGTGTGTGTGTGTGTGTGTGTGTGTGTGTGTGTGTGTGTGTGTGTGTACCTGCAGACAGAACACTGCCTTTGAGGCTGCAGGGCAGTGAACATGACGATGACAGAGTAGTTCCTGGGTGGGGCCTTGACAAAGCGACGGAACTTGTCACCGTTCATCCGGACGACCGAACGCCGAGAAGACCACTCCATCATCTGGTCAACCTTCTCTGACAGCAGGTTCTGAAGAAACAGACAAGGGAAAGGGCAGAGAGGACAACGCTTCCTGTTAGGATTTTCAGATTCAAACAGAAAAAGTAGCAATTCCTGTGAGTCCAACAGTGCGGACTAAAGAGCGGCAATTTCATTCTGTAAAATGTCAAAGTCTTTTCTGCCATGGGGAGAAAAGCATGTACAGTCTACTGACAATGACACAATGACATTCCGGTATTCTTATATAAAATGATTCATTTGTACAGTTCTTGGATATAACCAGATTTCCCATGTAATTTATCAAAATCCTTGACTTTTCTTCTGCTTCTCATTCAAGCAATGCCTCTATTCTATTATATGACCAGGAGGGAACCCAGCTACAAAAACTGGCTGCTTTCAAAGTTCAAGGCTGATACAGAGCAACGTGTTGCTGGATGCGAGTTACTAAATCTAAATTTTAATAGGCCTGACTCCTGGCCTGTATTGACTATAATAGGATGCAAAAAATGTGGGATACAACAAACCTAACCATTATTTACAGAACCGGAGCCCTGACTTGGCAGTCTGAGTGTGTGTGCGTACACAGAAAGCCACAGTTCTTAGTTGTGTTTGTGTGTGAATTGTGGGAGTCTGCTGTGATTAAATCCAGTCCGGCTTAGCTAAAAGGTCACAACAGTGTTAGCGTCAGAACACAACGCTAAAGGCAAACAACACACAGTGTACATGCGTACACAAACACATCAGCTACTGCATTTTGCAAGGCTTTCGAAAGCTGAAAATGCTTATTATGGCAAAGTCATGCAGTGGTACTGTAGAGTAATGATTTGATGTGGCTGGTTGTGAATGCATGTGCACAAGTGTCCTTTTACTATGAGTGAGTCTGTAAGTCTGCTATAAGATTGTGCTCAGCAGGACACTGTTTAGTTTCTACCAGCATCTTCTTTGCCAAATTTGAGTTCTGAACTGTGATGGCTGATGAAACTCCAAGACTGCTGATGAAAGACTTGTTTCCCAACCACTGCAAAAAGGGGAAGAAAAAAAATCAACCCAGGAAGCATATTTCAATTTACAGCATAAAGCCCTTATTTTTGTGAACTAGACTATGCTAAATCTGTGCTGAGGGTTTGTCATGCATTTTTCATTAAAGACATTTGTCCACCATTTCTGCATTTTAGTACACAGAAATACTGTGAAATGTTGTTTGCTCTTATTTCTTGCCCATTACTTTAAAATAACTACCTTGTTCAAAATATGAATAAATAACTCGGGCTAGAGAACATGTTGTTTACTTTTTGATCCAAAGAGTCTTGTCATCTGCTTTCCATTTCATATTCTTGACCATTCTACTCACAGTTTAGTAAAACACAAAAAAAGGATCATATCCAAGTTGAAGCAGAATGAATTGAAGTAGGCTGACATTTTACATTGATTCTGTTTGTGCAAATTTATGAACATATTAAATCTAGGGGTGTAACGACTGTCCAAAGTCACTATTCAGTTCATACCTTGGTTTATTTTTGATTTGGAGGGGGTTTTTTGGGGCATGAGGGAAATGCAGACTTGCATGTGCCCAGAGACTGAACAGCCTCTGGGTTCTTATCCATCTTGAGCAAATTAAACTGGCCTCACTTTAACTGCAGGGAAGATCACTGATTGGACTGAAATAGTCATGTGACACACTGACTTAGACAGCAAAACAGTGTAATATTTCCAAAATACAAAGCTTGTGGACCATTTTTTGATGTGGTTCATGTGTTGTAGTGTTAATTGCGGAATGAAAAATGAGTTTGACAGGTTGCACCTGCAGCCGTGGCAGCGGGATGTAGGTTTGGGAGGCACTGTGATGCAAGAGTCAATCAAAAAATATAAATATATTATTAAAATGTCTTGCCAGCTGAGCCAGCTGAGTGCTGATATTGCCAATTTGGCTAAAACATCCTGTTTGCCATGTAAGCATGCCATCCAGGGCACAGGCAGGTCTAGCTTGTGTTGAGGGGCAAAGACAGAGCTGAGTTTCCAGTCTGCAATCTGAGCCGGTCACCAGGGACAACATGACTGTATGAGTGTCTCAGGCTGGTCTATGTACAGTATCGTTCCATCTCTCCCTCTCCATCCTTCTCTCCATCCAGTAGTTCACAAGTATTGGATCAAATAGACAGTAGCTAAATAATTTAACACTGCACCTCACTCCTACTGCTAATCTGGCACAACATCTTGCTCTCTCTTCCTCCCTCTCTCCCTCTCTCACAAACACACACACCAGTTCATAAGCTTGGCTGCAGACAGAGAGCAGAGCTGCCGACTAAATCTTTCCAGCAAAAAAAAAAAAGAAAAGAAAAGTGGAAGAGGATATTAAAAAAATAAAGGAAAGCGAGACAGAGAAGGAAAGACAGACGTGGTACGACACGTGTTTCTGTTGTACTGCTTGTTCACCTCAGACAAAACTCATTCACTTCTCCAACAGGCCATGTATAATGAGGGAGGCTCACTGAGAGACACCACACAGAGGAGTACACACCCCACCGCTGCAAACACACACAAATAGGAGAGCACGTCCACAGCAGGAGGTACAAAGTGCTTTCTGTGCACCTTTTCGTTGAATTTATCTACCAAGTTTTTGCCCGTGTGCATTCAGCCCCAAAAGGAGAGCTGTCAGTCCTGGATGCCAATCATGCTGGCAGTAATGATGCAAGGCCTTACTCATGTTTCACAGGCGCGCACGCACGCACACACGCACACACAACAGTGCTGAAAATACACCCAAGTACTTCTTGTGAGGGAACTGTAAGTGATGATAAAGGTGGTAAAAAACAAAGCAGGGCAGGGCAACTGTCGAGAGAGAATATTTGAGGGTGTGTTTTGGAGCATAAGCTGCAGCTTGGGAGGTGTTAAACTGAACGGAGCCGAGAATTCATCACCTGGTAAGTGGAATAATGATTCTACTGTAGAGTATACCTTGACAGCCATTAATCCATTATTTACTTGAAGCTAGTGTCGAAATCATAAGCATTAATTCCAACTAAAATAAATTTTAAAAAAACATCTCAAATTCACCCTGTCTCCCAATTAACAAGGATCCACTTGTGCAGCCAGAGGACAGAACTCGTGATGTTCTGTCGTGGCTGGTAATTAATTGTGTCAGTTTTCTATCTGTGTTTTGCCAATGTTTCACACTAATGCCTCTCTTAACCAGTAATGATTATGAATGGTAGTTAAGTTAAAAACAACTGAAACTCTGAGTGAGTAGTAAATATGGCATGTGTTGTTGTAATGATTGCTATGTGTATTATATCATATGGCTCCCAAAAAGACATCAACAGCAAATTAACACCGTAAACGGAGGCAGGCAACAAAAGAGTTGAACATTTTACCTAAATTTGCTTTTATAAAACCCAAAGGGAATTAAAAACATGCTGCTATAATAAACTCAAATAAAGGCCTGTTTGCTCTGTAGATGAGGTAAATATGGCCATTGTCTGAGAGCTCACGGTAATGTCTGCTGTCGGCAACCCGCATCAAGACAAAATGATGCCTGCAAACCACAAAGTGTAGTTAAAACGACTTTTAATGAGAATTTCCTGCACAGAGCTATTTACATATCTTGTGCTAGACCTTCAAGTGACTCCCACACACAATGTTATAACTCCCTACTTTACCTGATCCACATACACAAACATGAACAATACATAAGCACTCCATACAGCCTGGGACCATTAAAAACATTTATTTTCTACCCCACTGAGCACAGAGGGCACTGAAATGAATCACATCTACCGTGTTTGTGTGTGTGTGTGAGTAAGATGCACAAATGGTCTGCAGATACCCTGCTTTATCCATCTAATTTTCTGTTACTCACTCTATGAATGTCATGACCTCTCTCGCTCACACACATTTTAGACATGAGACCGTATTAGTAGCACTGAACTGTGGTCTAAATTTCCCTCTAGTTCCCCATTTACTCTTTTCCTCTCATTCTCTTTTCTCATTATAACCACTTTTCTACATAATTTCCACGTGTCTCGTTCTCTCTTTTTTTTCAGCACAACTCAAAACCCCTCGCTGAGCTGAGAACCAGATATCACAGTAAAAATTAGGAATGAGAGTCAAACACATTAAAACTTACTTTAAAAGAACCATTTCACTGCTAGAGCTACCACAAACCAAAACAAGGAGAGATCATGAGACAAAAAAACTGGAAACAATAAAACACTCAAAGTGGAGGAAAAGGAAAAATAGTGAGGAAAGGAAAGGATAAAGGAGCGGAGTGTGAGGCAGAAGTGACTCACGTACAAATGACCACACAACAAGAGGTTGTGGGGGCGCATCAGTTCATCAGCCCAACAGTTATTCAAAGCCACTCTGCCAGCCCAAAAGCTGTCAGAAAAATGGTCGGCCACTCGGCCAGTTAATTCTTTATTCAGTTAGAGAATGGCTAAATAGTAAATCAATCATTTGTGGTCAGTCACTCAAAGAAATAAGTAGGAGAATTAAGGCGGGCAGTTTGTTTGTCTGTCAGCTGAGTCATTTAATCAAACAATGAGTCAATGAGTATTTTAAAAGCAGACAGAGTCCCTATACTTAAGTTACAAGGGGCAGCTCAAGATTTCCCCAGCCAGAGCGGTTTGATCTGGAAACCCTCCACATGAAAGGCAAAAAGTGTTTGTTCAGTTCACAATCGTTTGCACTGAGCGGACTAAACAGAGTTCTATTGTAAGTGAATGGGTCTCGGCTTTGGCCATCAGGCTCCCATACAGTTTCCTCCAATTCTCCCATTGAAAGGAGGATTACTGGAAATTGGCTTCATATAACATGGAACAAAGACTGATCTCTCTCCACACCACCAAAACTCTCTCTCTCTCTCTCTCTCTCTCTCTCTGTCACACACACACAAAGAAGTACACTGCCCTTCCAATAAAAACGTATTGCAAGTCAATTTCTGGTATCACAGTGTCCTTACGATGACTTGAAGACTTTCTGTGTTGAGCTGAACTCAAAATACATAAAACACACACATGCACAAAGGACGCCCAGGAAGGCAGAACAAATGAGAAGAGGAGAGAAAAAGCAGCAACACTACTGAGAAATTGGAAGTTTTTTTTTTTTTATTAATTTCTATATATTTTAGAGGAACATAAGGAACAGATTAAATGAGAAATTGGGGGAAAAGGTTTGTGAGGAGCAAGACCTTGGGGTTTGATTAAGGGGAAAAGAAATACAGGAGAAGAGAGAAAACGTATGGACAAAACAAAACAGACAATCGAGGTATAGGTGACGTGAAGATGACAACTGAAAAGAAGAACACGCTAAACAGCAGTTCAGTTGTCCTAACAACCATGATGCAAACATGTGTCTTGGTGCAGTTAGCTTTTTTCGCTATCATATACACACCCCCACATACACACACACATGCACACGCACACACAACAATGGAGGAAATGACTGAAATCCAGTGAGTATAGGGAGACTGCAGTTATAGTAATATAGTGAGATGTAAGAACTTATAGCACCGCACATTGTGTGTCACTTTGTCTTGCAATGTTATTGTGTTCATCTCTCACCTCTATTAAATCAAACCAACATGCTTTCATATTGCCAGCTCCACATTTGTCAGCCCATAATCTACGACTCCCAGAAATACCCAGATTTGTCAGTGGACGGTGGGGTGGGGAGAGAGGATTTGTCAGCTTATCTGCCTAATAACAATTATTTGAAATAAATGCATATTTCCTTTGCCTTTGTCCATGTGTCTTCCTGCCCGTCACCCTCCAGTGATTTTATTTTATTTTATATCTTTCCTCCCATTAGTGCCAGCGGTTGTCTCTCTCCATGATGCTTATAGAATATCTAAAGATTTCTTCTTTTTTTTTTTTTTTGCTTACAGATTACAGCTTCTCTCTAAACCTCCCAGGCACATGGTGTGACATTTTAAATCTTCTGTCATTTCCTTTCCCTAGGGTGCCTGTCTAAGTCTTTTGTGTTTGTTGGTTTAGGGTGTTTGCGAGTTTTATCAAGTTAACTTTTAAACTTTTCCAGGCAGTTTAAATGCCAGTCAGGAGATATACAAGCCTAAATTTGAAGCTGAAATAAAATGCAAATTTGTCATTTGTGGAACTGTTGAATTCCCGCAGGAAGAACATCACCTTACAGCACCACTCAATTACTAGCAAAAACTCAATTTAAAAAGAATTTATGGGTCCAAGATCATATCCCATCGGGCCTAAGTTGACATACACATATTAAGGACTTTGGTGTGGCCTGTTTGTTAATTGCTCTGAATAATGTGCAATTCTTTATCTGTCCTCTCTGAGTGTCTGTCATTGATAGTGTGATGGCTGAATGCTTGCTCTGGGATTGACTAAGAAATCAGCATTGACAGCTTCTCTGTTGGAAATCTGTTTTTCACATAAAACCACTAGTTTCTCACATCCTTTTTGTGTCATTTGTAATGGCCAATTCAGCTTTTAATGGCTATTTCTATCAGCACAGCTTGAGCTTCACAGTTACTAAGTAACTGTTGTGCAGGAAGTGAAAAAAGGACGAGCAGTGTTCATTCATCTCCCCAGTGCATTGTACAATCTGGCCGAACTACACCCACACCAGGTGCCCCAGTCATTTGACCCTTCAGCAGACGAGTGAGAGTAATTTATTTCAGTTATATTTTACCTTTCAGAAAATAGTAGCAGGATGCTGAGGCTTAATTGTTAGTTACTCTGCTTAACCTCTGCTCACCCCTCCTTTTTGTTTTATGTTTCTTTTCCCTGTGTTTGCAGATATCTTTTCTCTGGGGGAAGCAGAAAGCACCAATTGGGTTTATGGGGCATCAGTGCAGTTTGATTTTGTTATAAAGGCATCCCAATAAAAACTGGGGGTGGACGCACAGGGCAAGAGGCCAGTCCCACTCTAACACAATAGTGAGTCAACGTAAATACTCACAGAGCATATGGTCACTATACTGTTCCCCAGCAATAAAGCCAAGTGATGGAGGGATAGAAGGAGAAGAGGAAAGTAAATGAAAAAATGGGCAGAAAATGGGTGATGAGGAAGGAAGAAGAAAGAAGGAAATGCACCCAGGCTTGATGAAAATAAAAGACAGAAACAGAGTTATACAATAAATCATCAAAGTTCAAATGGTGATGGGACACTGACATGCAGCCAATGTCAGTTTTTCTGTAGGTTTAGCTGGTATAAGTATTTTTCTGGTGGTACGAAATACAACTAAACATCATCAAAAATTACTTTGTTTTAAAAAAATTTGATTTTGCTAGCATCAACTGGGCAAAGATGATATTAGTGTAACAGTTTCAAATTGTAATTTCTTAAAAAGTCTTTTAGCTCCAAATCAGTTCATTTCATGCCAACATCACAAACATGTGATTTCTGTCTGTGTCATGCCTGTTACACAGTCTACAATGTGTCTTAAGCCAACAACCATTGGCCCATACAACTGGACAATCATCGCTGAATATATTTCTGTTTCTCATCCCCAAAACAAACAACCAAACAGAATAACTCATTTACCTCTTGCATGTTGTGAAGCAGGCTCAGTGGAAAAGGTGTCATGAATTAACTAATAAAGGCAAAATATTAGGAGATCTTCCTTTGTGTGGTGGTAAAACTAACTTTAACTGTAATTCAGGTAAAACAAACAATCACACTTCAGAAAGCACCCAAAGCTTAGCCAACGTTATACTTTTCCACTCTTAGGAAAACGGAAGGAACGAAAACAATCAAAGACAACTGCAGGGCAAAAACAGAGAAAGAAAAATGTTCCTCTTGGAACTATAAACTGAGAATCTTTAAAAAAAAAAAAAAAAAAAAAAAGAAGAGAGACATAAATGAAGCCCTAGAGATGTGTCAGTCGCAGCAAAGAGCCATTCTCTTGAATTTGAGAAGAACACAAAAGTGAATATGAGGGCTCCTTCATCTCCCTGAGACACGTCTCATTCATCACGATGTAGGGGACATGTTACCATCAAGTCTTTCCGCACCGTATTATCTTCACCACAGCTCACTCTCCCTCTCTCACACTGAAGTGGGCTCGACTAAAAATCATCATCAACTTGCTACTGGACAGAAATACCCATGAATGTTTGAGTAATTGCACAAATTCCAGACTCTGCATGTTTGGGGTCACACTCGCACCGTCGCTGAGCATGTGTGTGTGTGTGTGTGTGTGTGTGTGTAAAGTGTTCGCCTTCATGCATTAAGTGCTTGGCTTCGAACATTTATTATGCGTGTGTTTTATGTGATCAAATGATTCAGGCAGAAAGACTACCAATTTTTCCATTCCGCTCGCTTAGTAATTTCAGAAGCACAGGTCATCTGTGGGTGGTCTTAAGGTTTAATCAAGCACTGGAGAGGAAACAGAAAATGAGGCACAGCTTGATGTACAGCAGCATCCTTCTTAATCCATCTCACATAAAATTAGAATGAAAAAATACTTCAGAATTTCTTCAGAGAAAGGCCCAGTTCAAAGCCACAGTTTGTGGAAAATGGAAGGATCCAACCAGAAAGAAGGACAAGCTGGGAAAGCAGTCACTTTTAGATGGTCTTTGCTGTATTTATGAATTGACTATGGTGGAAAAATAATCTCGAACAGACAGTTTTCAAAGTAACATGCTGCATTTTCCACATGCATTTAGTATTTACATAGAACTCAATAGAAACACTTGACACTTGACAAAGCTGAAAAAGAAGTGAAAATAATTTTCAAAATGACTGTAACCCTTAATATAAATGAATAATGAGGGGACAGCATTACGTCAACCCTGCAATAATTTGACTGTGGGGGTTGAGCTTATTACAGTGCTAATCTCTTTCTTTTTCTTTAAACATGACAAAAGAAGCCACTAATCTCCACCATGAATCAGCAATGTCAGTTTTATGTTTTGAGGTAAGGACCGGTTTTGTTCATACAAATATTCTAATTTCTGCCTTTGCTCATTTTAAAGATGTTATTAGGAAGGCATAGCTTCCTGCAGTCTTAAGAGATAATGCCAACATGTATAAACATAGGCCAATTGGGCAAGGACGTATTCTAACAGCAGGAGTACAGATAGAAAGAAGTCATATAATAAAGCACCACCCTCAATGCAGACTCTGATCACAAGTATCAAAAGTTTGGAATATTAAAGGTTGGCATTCTTCAATCAATTTTGTGACAAAAGCAAACATCTTTGTTGCATTCATTATTGTTATGCAACCACTGGGGAGCTTAGTACAATCAAACACAAAAGTCAAAAAAAAGTCTCAACCGTCACATCCTTGTTGTTTCAGGGTACAAAAGGAAGCACTGGCCTGAATTCGCTTTGTCTGTCTGCAGTACTCTACCAATAATAATTGGTGTTTCAAAAAGAAACTCAAGATGAGTGAGACACAAGAGGTGGCAACTGCTGGCTTATGTGAGAAGAAAGATGCGGAGGTGTGGTAGTGAGAGGTTTAGACTCATAAGGGCCATGAAGTCGTGAGTCTGTCTGACTACCGGGTCAGTTGTCCTCCTCTTTTCTGTTTCTCAGTTGCATTGTGTCTCATCGCACTGTGTGACCTTAAACTCAGAACCCTCCATTTACTCCTCTCTCTCTGTGTCTTTTAACTTTATGCACCTGTGTCCGCCAGGCAGACTGAGACAATCTGCCTGCAGTGATCATTTGTCAGGGCTAAGCACACAATGCACATACAGTCCAAGGATATTCGTAATACAAGTGTAATTGGCCTTATATGCTACCTCATTAGCCTTTGGAAGCTAACACTTGTATTAGTGCCTAATAACTGCAAGCTTAATGTGCTTCTAATTAGCCTTATAAGCCATTCACATTTGTTATTTGCTTCTGCTTAGGTGAGCTTTCAGTCTGACTAGACCTATTGGAAGAACAGTCTCTTCTGGGAAAATTCTCCAAAAACGTCGCACCTTGACTTTACTGTGCAAAGGAACACTAATGGTTGACCAAAATAGAAATTACAGCAACAATAAGAAGAGTGCTGTTTGTAGGATTAGTTATACAGTACATAACAAACAATGCACCACAGCATTTGTTAAAAAGATAAGACAAGGAAAGCTACAATACATTTTACAGAAGCCTATAAATATAAATGTGTGCTTTTTTGGCAAGTTCCACAATTTATAATATAATTTTGAATGCATCTCTGTTTTACATATTGTCTGGTCAGCCTCTCTCACATATTTTTGTGTTACTCCAAAGGTTTTATTCTGAAAAGTTTTGCATGAATAATATTCACTTACTTGTATATGGTCTTTTTTATCATATTTTATTTACATGCAAACCATTAGTGCTTAATACAAAGTGCGGCTCAGTGACTCAGAGAACTGACTTTTCTTTCTCCCTCTGATTTTGAAGTATTACTGACTTCACTTGTGCAGAGGAAACACTTATTACTCATATAGTTAGCTCAAAATAGAATTTTACCTACAAGGTAAACAGGCTGCCAAAAACAATGAGTGGTGTGCAATTTATGGGGAAAGAAAGTATGGCTGAAAAGCATACAGTTATTTGTCATGAGCAATAAACTGCAATATTGAAGCTGATAAGAATAAGAATACTGCTGCCATGAAGATGCCGCTGTGTCTTTTGTTAAGATTTTCACTCGTACATATTGTAAAAACTGAGAACTGAGGGAAGACATTGTACAACATGACACCCTGTGAGCGTCTTACATAATGACCACCAGACACTTGCACTGACATTTTATCACAACCTTGGTTTGATGAAGCAGTTAGACCTGAATGGGCTAGTGCTCTGACTAAAGAGCTCATTGCAGAATGGGCTGGCAATAAAACCACTAGAGAAAAACTGCTGTCCAGAACCTTTCTTGCTTTATTGCCTGGAAAAAAAATGCATGCATTAAAGCTTTACTCCTTGTCCAACTATGCTGAGGGCAGACACACACAGACTGTGGTAACAGTAATGTAACTTATTTTAGCCCAGCAAGCTACACAGCTGTCTTAACACCGACTGCAAAGTGGTGTCAGCCTCACAAGGGAGATGGTGAGGTAGTTGCACTAATCATACCAAACTCTGAGCGCGGCTGGTGAGACTAATTGGCTGGTCAATAATCTGAGCAGCCGGAAAGGGGAGTGACCACCAGTTGATCAGTTGAAACAAAGGGGAGCAACAATCATCACAAATCAAGCTCCTCATTAAAGACATGATCTGTCAGCCGTAGTTCAAAGAGTCTTCTTTTACTCTGCTTGTTTATTTCCATGAAGACAACAGTGAGAACTAGGATGAGCTTTTACTGCATTCCAGCCGGGCGTTTGTCAACACTGACAAACTCCGCTTTTGACCAGATTTTATGTGTCACAAATCCAAAACTTGTAATGTTTCCAGCTGCAAGGATAAACCGGTATTGACCACATTTTACCATAAACCAAGTCAAGGACAGCTGAGTATATACCTCAAGGGAAAATGGAAACTGAGTAATCAGAATGAAAATGATTATATTCTAAATGATTCTTGCATGCATTTCATTCACTGTATATTCCTTCATTTCTTCCTGCCCTTCTACTTCTCCCCTACAATGATAAGTGTTGATGGGCTTGTTGGAGGTGTTGAAACACAAATTTGCCATCTAAAATGAGTGTGATGCTGAAGAGTTTGCAGTGATATTCAAACTGAGGCTAATGGTCTATAACTTAGTTACTATACAGCTCAAAGCTGGATCAGTGAAATTATACACATATGGCCTGTGTCTTTATCACTTTGACATATGCTTTCTATTTTATGAGGGTCATTGTTTTCACATCTAATTATAGTATTTATGACCAACTATAGCAATATTAGTTTTTAGTTCTTTAGTGTCTGTGCTTAGACGACCTATATGCTCATATTTTTTACACTGGGGAAATTCAGAACCCAGCTCCATCTCTGCTTTGTTTCTATTTTTAGGCACTGCCGTGCATACAAAATCTGTTTTGAGAGGTGACCACATTAACACACTCAATTAAAGGCTTGACTTTAGGATAAGCAGTGGGGATGTATTTAAATACCCCCCCCTACCCCCTACCCCCCAAAATGCTAAAATGTTTAAAGATCACTTTACAGATACTGCCTGTCACATAATGTGAGGTAAATACCAGTGAAAAGGTGAACCAAGCTCAAAAATACCTTTCAATTACCTTGCAACAAATTCACTTGTGAAAAAAGTAATGTCGTCCTCCTCCTCATGTTTACAACCACTCCAGTGACATGATGTTCTAAAAAGAGTTAAACCAGTAAAGACAAAAAAGGGGTTGAGAGAAAGAGTAGGAGTGAAAGTGAGAAATTGAGAGGGAGAGAGAAAGAGAACAGGTCTGACACTAAATGGCATTTAGCATTTATCCTGACTACAGCTTTATGCTAAACTGCTTCAGTTTATCACGTTATATTACCGTATCACTCCGCATGTGTGTGTGTGTATGTAGTGTGTGTTTAATAACTTATTTTGGGGCCATAAATAACCTGTCAGTTAGACAGAATTGTAATTCCTAATAAATCTCAATGCAACCAGGCGGAAGAGGGAGAGCACTTTTCTAACTTCTTCTCTCAGGACTTTCACTTTCAGATACATTTTCCACCTTAATAACCACCAGAGCCTAGAGGTTAGAGCACCCCTGCTTCACCCCACAACCCTGCCGCCCTGCTTCCTCTTACCAGCACCGGCACCAGCACCACACCCTCCTCCTGCTGCATCCGTAATGCTACCGCAAAGTCTCCCTAGTGTGACTGTGTTTGACTGAGCGAATGAGAAGCAGAAGAGCCACAAAGACTGTGGTGATTACTTGACATTCCCTGGATAAATAAATACTTTCAAAAGGCTGTGTTAACATAATTCAATAATTCATAGCCCGTTTGATTGTTTCTAGGTGTAGCTTTACCTAACGAGAACTCACTCTGACCACAAGAGCACCGGCCTCGGGTCAAATAAGACTAAGGCAAAACTCGGGGAAGAAGAAATCTGCCTCTCTCCTGATTCCCATCTGTACTTAGCCTCTCATGACAAGTGTTTTCAATAAGGCAGTGTTATGACAGCCTCTCTACAATGCAGAGACACACAAAAGGACACACAAACACACACACACAGTCTTTAGCCCTGTGCAGAGTGTTAACAGGCTTTCTGCCAGTGAAGCAGAAAGACTAAGAGTTTAATAAGAGAATCATCAGATATCTGTGACAGGCAACATATATACACACACACACACACACACACACACACACACACTCAAAAGGACAAACAACTACACAGTATTAGGAAAAGCTTCACGATATCTAACAGCCTAGTCCTCAGTAAAGGCTGTGTATATTTAAGTGCTTATGTGTTAACGTGTATACTTTTGTGATTGTGTGCGTTCCGGTGTGTAGCTGTGTGTGTGTGTATTTATGCTAGTGTGTGTGTGTGTGTGGCCTGTGGACCGTCATGGCGACACAGGTCTGTCTGGGAGGATAAGAGTGTGACGTCTTATCAGCCGCAAGCCAGACAGACACACAAACACACATTCTCAGACAAACGCACACGCGCAGTAGGGTAGCATGCCACCTCATATCAGCTATATAGCAAGGCTTGTCACTGCTGGTGTAGGTGGGAGGGGGAACAGCAGGAGGGGAGAAAAGGGAGGAACGAACGGTGGGGAGGCATAGGGGGTCGAGCCGGGAAAGTTGAGGGATAAAAGAAAGAAAATGAAAAATGGGATGAGAAGAAAAGTGACAGAGGAGAGAAAGATGGGGTGACAACATTTCCCTCTGGAGATAAGGAATGATGAAGACAGGCAGGGATGAATGATCAGAGAGGAGCTACGTCGGCGGCCATTAGCAGTTAGACAGACTGTCCAGTAATCAAAAGGGTCTTACTATCTGTAGCAGCATTAGTTTGCCTGACACGGCCATCAGACAACACTGAGATCTTAGCGTGCTTGGGTTCAGCAGTCAAACAGAAGTCAGTCCAGCCGGCGACTGACCGAGAGACTAATTCTGCACTCGCATCATATGGAGAGATGGGACTGATTCCCATGTTTACAACTGGCAAGGCTCAAGAAAGTAGAGTTGGTCTATTAAAGCCCCTGTACAGACTTTTCATTTAGTGTTGATTTTGGCTGCCCCTGGCCTGTGGACGAAAGCGGTGGTGTTTTGCCGGAGTGAAGATTTCCCACTGTCATCATGAAGACGTTTGTCTGGCCGGCGCGTGTAGATTTGTTTTCGAAACGTCAGAAAGAAGACGGGACTTGCATCTTTTTTTTTTTTTTTGCAGTGTAATGTAATCTATTCCTATCGTTTCGTCAGTGGTCCGACCCGACCGTGCCTTCCAGAGGTATAGAATTAGACTACTTAGAAATAGCGTATCTTCACACTGATGGGCTCATTTGCTGTTGTAGGTAACAGAGACACATCAGAAACCAGAGACTTTTGCGTATCCAGTTAAAAGCTCCGGCTTTAAATATGGTTTAAATGACTTCAAATGACTGGTTTACATGAGGCATTCTTCCACATAATTTTGCTTCAAGTTGAACACATCGCTAACTGAAGCTGGCAACAGTCCATCAGGGAAGTCACACATCATTTACACTGCTGGTCCTTGTAGATCGTAATGTAACCAACCAAGTGTGGGTTCTCCTCACGCACGTAGTGATGAAATAATAAACAGGACACTGAGATGTAGTATGATGAATGGCAGCGTCTGCTCCCTTATTATACAGACTGCATCTCACAAATTAGATCAATATTATAAAAATCCAACAAGTGCTCAATTACTCATGACTGCTTAGTGATCAGGTAATCTTTGGACATTGATGTTGAGGGATAGGTCAAATGTCTGAGTGAAAGACCCACTGAGGAAATGGTGGTTAAGTGGGTGAATCACTGAAAGGGTGTAAAAATGAAAGCGTGATTTGTTTTGAAAGTGAATTAAATCTGCATTGATTAAATGACTGACACAATAGTTAAGATGAAGCAAGAGATAACACACATATAGGCATTTCAGAGGGAGACATTAATGGCATTGAGAAATTCATGGTCATTCCAACAATGATATACACCCCTCTATGATCTAACGGGGCAGGCCCAGAAATTAGCCTCAGAAATGTCTGGAAAATGGCAAAAGAGTTTGGAGGGAGGGACAAGGGGAGGGAAGAAGAGAGCAAAGAGGACAAGGGGAGGAGCTGATGAAAGGAAAAAAAGAAGAAACTAGAGAGAAGGAAAGAGAGAAATCATTTTATGACAATACATAATTATAGAAATGTCAAAGAGGTGTGCAAGGAAAGTGGTTGAAGGGAGAAAAAAATACAGGGGAGGTGACACAAGAGTGAAAGGGGTGGAGAAGGGGACTGAGGGCGGTAGATACAGACCCTTTGACCACTCGGAATATTAGTTACAGAAGTGTCGGAAAGGGGAGGAGGAGAGGGAGGAATAACAGAGGAGGAAAATGACTTGGGAACACAGGCCATCAGTCATTGAGAAAGCAGGCCTGACACTACTGCATCAATAATTCAGATGACTACGGCTAATGAGCGAGATCCAAACAAATCACCCCTGAATTCACTGGGAGAACATTGAAACATTTCACTGAGCGAAATATGGCACCATTATGGCTCCTATTTGTTGCAGTTGTGGGGTATATTGGCAACACACAAGGGAAAGTGGTTGGACAGAGTACTTATATCTCCCGAACCCTTGAAACATTCACATTTATTTTCATGAGAAAGAAGGCACGCAGAGAATCCACTGACTGACTAACAAAAGACGAGGCACTGGTGGTATGTGTGAATAAAAGAGGAAAACCAAAGGCAGATATTAACAAAGACTGTCATAAAGTAAATGGACAAAAAAAAGAGAAAAGTGAACAATGAAAGGAAAATGTGCCGTCTCAGTGAGGGCACTGACAGTGGAGAGCAGACTAAAAAGCAATGTAAAGACAAACCCAGTAGTGCTATTTGGCAGCAATCAAGCCCAGTGTGGTGTCTGGAATTGGACAGATGATGTAGCTCACACACACACACACTTCAGGTGCACAGACAGTAAACAACTTAACTCCACACACTGACACAAGTACCTACACACCATAGTAATACTGAAAACAATCCCACTTTCTCACCACAGCTTGAATAAAAACTTTAAAGCTGTCTTTACCTGGGAGCTATATAGAATATTTTAATATTTTCAGTAGCTATGTCTGAACTCCAGTCAAATTGGTGATCATCACCTATACGTGGTAAAAGTAACTATAGTTTCCAGTCAAACACATCACAGTCTTCAAACTCAAATGTCGGCACATGTTGAAACGAGAGCACTGGAATAAGAGAGTAACGACACGCATTGGTCAAATGGAAGCGCCTCCTGATGGCGGAATATGGGTATTGCAAAAGTGCCCAAGAACTGACATTTTTGCATTGTTGGTGAATGAGTGAATGTGCAGTATTTCCAATAATTTAAGGACATTTCTAGATCACCCACGTTAATAGCATCATCGTGGACCCCTTACAGATAAACATTAACACATAGGCTAGTAAAAAAAAAACAGATGTCTACATTAATGTTTCAATATAAATGTTGTAATAAACTAATTATAAGTGTAATTTGATATGACCAAGACACCCAAAAACAAAAACATGGCCGTTTTCATCAATTTACAAGCAAGTGGGCAACACACATTATTGGAGTGAATGGGTTGGCACTTTTGCAATACCCATATCCTGCCACTCGAGGCACATGAGGCTTACCACGGGACTCAATGGAAGTGTCGTTATACTCTCTTATTGCAGTGCTAGTTGAAACACCTGCCAAGTCAGTGGGAAAATTGGAGCAGTCCCAAGGCCTCTTAAATCTCTTATTGATAATGGACATGCCTGTGTCCTTTTGGTCTAATATCATGCAGGTGCAGCGATTTAACTCCTGCCTGGAACCTTTGTTGTCATCCCATTGTTCTCTCTCTATTTCCAGAAAAGGGAAGACAAGTTGGACAGAGCATCAGAACTGAAACTAGAATGCTTGACAAAATTTTATCTTTGCATGCATTTTTTTTGGTGTGTCATTTGCTGCTGTCACTTCTCTGCTGACCAACCCCTAACTCTAACATAAGCTTCTAATCTTAAAACACACAGAATATCACAATCTCAAGAGATGACATTGTTAAAACACATCAAAAGCTTGATATACGTTAAAGGAGCTAATTAATGGATATGTCTACATTTTCTCATATAGTACTATTCTAAGCTCTAAAATCCATGGGCAGATAGACACAGCGTATAGTGTAAACGGTGAGCTACGGTTTATTTTTCGATGAACAGGTCACCTAGAAAACCCAGAGTCAATAGTGCTTACATAGTGTTAGCTTCATAAACCCAAGTCTAAACTCAGCAAGTGGCTTGGGTTTATGCCCTGAAGGGCCCACCTGGTAGTTTATTGTGCCTCTGTGTGCAGAGGTAGCAGGCTCTTATTATTCCGATCCACTTATTAGACTGGTCCCTGGGTGTGGTAGCAAGCCCACTACTTTGCAATCTCTGTCTCTCTGTAGATATATAACTCTCTAGATATATAATTCTCCTTGCCTCAGAGTCGCTGCCCTGGACTTTTTTTCTCTCTTTACTTCCCCCGACTCCTTATGCCTAGGTATAAGAAGTGCTTACATTGGGTCTTTCTTTGTGCTGTAGTCAGCCTTAAGACAGAAACACAACACAAGCTAGATATAATATCTAGCAGAGCCGGGGTGATGAACGAGGGAGTATTGAGGGGATATAAATATTATTTCTCTCACCATGACTATTTCTTTCATTCCCTGAGGGGTATATAGCAGGATTTAAAAAGGCAGGGGTCCAGCACCACTGCCCTTACTTCTTTTTTTTTTATTTCTTTTAATTTCTTTCTGTCTTTCTTACCATTTGTCACAATCTTGATGCTTCTCCTTTCTCCCTTTAAGACTGCATTTTCCATTTTCCACCAACACATTCATCCTGATTAGTTCTAAGGAAAGACAAATACACATTCAACTTTCTAGGGCATGAATACCAGAGCCCAAAAACTGTCACTGTCAGTGCTCTGAGGTCTGACCTTTTTTCATCAGCATGCACACTATTGCTGGGAACTGTTGTACTGTGCTGTGCTGATTTGAAATTCCTGTGCAAACTTATGAAGAAGAATTCCCAAGGCAACATCCTCTACTTATAACAGAGCCAGCATGTAACAGCTACCACTCTAAACCAAACTCTAAAACTGATTTGGCAAAGATGTGATGAAAAGGAGGGCGTATTTAAAAGACTGACTGATGTGTTTTGTTTTTCTACTTGTCTGTTCTTGAAAGGCAGAAGCGCCAATGCATTTGATCCAGAGCTGCACAGTCAACACTTTACACTGCTCTTTCGTGTAGAGGGCTTAGATTTCATTACGTTCCCAGCATTTGATTTTGATGAAAAACAAAGAATTTGTGTATACAGAGTCAATTTATATTACACGGCTTAAAATGGCTTTAGAAAAACAACTGTGACCTCTAAATTATTGGAAGGCTTTGTAGTGAAGCAAATGCAGATAACATTAAATTAGCCACCAAGACCAATCTTCTTGCTTTCTTGTCTTAAACTCTGCTTGCTTTAAGTAGATTTAAACACAGCCTGGTTCCTATCTGCTAGATAGAACTGTGAAAGTCAATAAAAGTGAATCCAAACAACATGACATCAAAGCCAAATCCAAACTCTGACTATGAAATTATCTGCAAATGCATTTAATGTGTTAGTAATGAAAAGACATTATCTAGCCCGCAATGTAGCTGTGGTAAGATCATTATAGTAATTACGTAGTTATATTTCTTAAAACAGTGGCTTAATCATAACAATTAATAACTGGTGAAACCTGGGGAGGGAATCGGACATACAAAAATATACAGTAGAGCTTTGAATACTAACTGGAGTGCCTGTATTATAACTTTTAGCCCGTGTTACCTGTCCTCACAGCTTATAGTTAAAGCATATGGTGGCCTGGGCAAGATGAAGGGCACTGAGGGAGAGCCGAAGTCAGTGAGATGAATACAAAGTGCTGCTTCCCCATTTTGTCCATTTTCAGCTAAATAAGATCTTCCTGTGCCTCCTCCACCTCCTCTGCCATGGCCCCAGGCAGCCGACGGGGAAAGTACATTTCTCACATTATAACCCCTCAATATCTCTCCTGTGGCTCATTGAAAGTATGTCTGTGTGTGTTTGCCTGTGTGTGACTATGTGTGCGCCTTTGCTCCTGTCTGCTATACTCAGTACAGTGTCAGACTCAGATCTTTCAGACAGGATGGACTAAAGTTAACAAAACTGAAGCCAAAAGTTTTAAAGACAGTCGTCTCAATGTCAAAGACGCAAACTAATAATAGCTGGATAAATTTCAGCCGGGTAAGTGATTGAGAAATGCTCTTTCTGTCACTCATTAGATAATGTAGAGGTGTCCTTGAGCAGGCAGTGCCTAACAGCAGACTGTGGCTATAATGGGCAGCTCCCTGGTGTACTTTTGTGAATGTGAAGCGAGGCACTGCTGAAAATAAGCACTGATGTTAGAGGATTGTCCCTGGGTAAAAAAGGTTAAAAATAGGAAGGATTCATTAATGACAGTAAAACTTAAGTTTTCCTAAAGTTCACAACTGCTAAAAAAAATTTGAATTTGGTTTCAATCCCCCACAGTCACAACTTTTACCACAAAGCTTTGACAGATGTGTTGTAACTACAGTAGTATAACCAATGTAAGAAACAGAATTTGCATCAAAGGAAATGTATAGCATGGCCACTATTATGTTGCCCTTTTATTAGCTAAAGTCACCAAAATTATGAGACGTGAGATCGGGATACAGTTATTAGCCATACACAGCAAAAGCCATTAAAATCAGTGGTAGAGTAAATGAACTGCACAGCAAATATGTCAGTCTTAATTATTCATTCATCCGTTCTCTCATTCAAATGCCTTTCAATCAATGGTTAATCAGTCCATTTATTCATTAGTGTATTCTTCCTCTCAGTCAGCTCTTTGTTCATTCATTTGTTGACATATTCAATCATTTATTCATTAATTCAAATATTTGTTCACCTGCCATGTACTTGACCATGAATTTCTTCATTTATTCATACTACAATTTGTCCACTCAATCAAATTTCTATTTGTATGCAAAAAGCAATAGAGAAGAAAGTGTTGATGAGTAAAGTTAAGTTACACCACCGGCCTTGGTCCTTAACAAAACTAATAAAAACTGCCCACTAGACATCAACCATCCCCAGATTTGAACATCAAGTTAAAGCAGAAGTAAGCGATCCGGTCGTTTTGGCTAACTTCGTTAGTTAGCAGCCCCCGCCCTCGTCATGGATCTATTGGTCCTCGTCCCTACGTCACCACATTCACGCGCATCCCTTGGCTGCACACACAGCCCTTCATGCCGTTCTCTCTCCTCATTGGATAAAGGTTGTAGGATACAAGGAAGTATACAAGAAGTTTTCTCCTCGGCTTACAGCAGAGCAGAGTGACTGACAGACCCGTGTTTCGGCCCAAACACTCTATGCAAGTGATTGCCGTCGGAAGATATAACTATTTAAGACTTATATTAACACAATATTCTGCTTACTTCTGACTTACATGGTAAGCATCTTACTTTTTCTTTGGGTATCATTGTAGGATGGAAGCATGGTTGACAACAATGATTTACAAATCACTATTATCTAAGTGTAAACCACAGCAAGCATGATGTGTCCATCTTCACTTTCATATTCTTGCCTGCACAGCTACAAAACTGAATGCAAACACTGGCACCGCTTCCTGTCATTCACAGTGATGTCACCACCCATGCAGCAGATGTGCCACACAGTGCATTGCCAAACCTGATGTTTGTAGATTATAGATTATAGCTACTTATGTCAGATGCCAGTGAAGGCAGCAAAATCTGCCTCTCACAGGTGAATTAAGAAAAAAAAGTAGTAATCACAAGCACATACCAAAAGATGTAAACAATAAAATAAAAATGCTGTTTAATGACAGCACATGAATAACAACAATGGCATTGATTACAATTACTTTAAAAAGATCGAATCAGACTAACAATCACAAATCTATTCACCCAGTCACAACTCAGTTCATTGTGTAGGCCTATTGGCCTCCCACATAATATAGTAGCCTATACAGACTCATCTTGTAACGCCACCGGAAGCCAGGCGTATGTATGTGTGCCTGCCGATACTATCAGAGCGGTACATCCTGTTAAGATAGGGTTTCTCAACGGGGGCGGTACCGCCCCCTGGGGGGCGTTCTGAACTTTGTGGGGGGCGCTGGGAGCGTGAGGGCTGAGAGGGGGGCGCTCAGGCAAAAATGGGGGGCGCCATAACTTGGCTCCTACAAAGTTCATTTGAGCTCTACTTTTTCAACTTTAATGGTTTCCCAACCTTTTAAGTGCAAATAACCGACATAAATAATCTACTTTTCAACTGATTTAACCTGCAAATATAACACTCATAATGCGGGAAATTCCCGCACACGTTTCAATCCAACCATAGTGCGCACTACAGGAGCGCTGCGTCAGACGGTCTGACTTAAATGACACACACACACGTCTTTGTATAGTTTACCTATAGGCTACTAAATGAAGTTGGATGGATTTTTATACCAAGTACAGCCAAACAGGCTGAAGAAAGAGGAATAGCAGAGCTCCTCTGACTGCTCGTCCCTGCGAGGAGCAGGTGACCCGAGCCGTCTTTTTTTTTTTTTGCGGCGCCGTCTTTACAGGTGAAGCACACGCACATGTCCACCCTACTTTACCCGACAGGGTTTTCCTGCCGATCTAAGGTGATTTTTGGCCGCCACCTTAATAGTTACAGCGTGCATGTTGGGTCTTTAGATATAGCGTCTTGCACAAACACCCCGTTTGAAGAGGGAAGCCCGTAAATTACCAGCGGCGTCATGTCAATACAAAGGGATGATTTTTTTTTTTTTTTTTTTTAAGTTACTTTACCTTACTTGTTATTTTACCATCTAGCTATGATCAGTGGTCATACTGAGTGAAATGTATTACAAATAATGTCATAGCCCATCTCAAAAATACATAATTGCCTTTTTCCAAAAATCACAACCCCCCTCCTTTCTGATGGATGTGGTCTCTTCCGCCCTGACGCACACACACGCACCTTGCCTGCATCAGTCCGTGCTTGGGGTAAAAAAAAAGAAAAAAAGTCTGTGCTTGGGGAGGGGAGCTACCTTCAATGGAAATGTGAGAGCAGTGTAACATTAAATTAGGGATTTCAAATGTTTAATCAAAAAGGAACTATGGAAGTCAGCTGCTTTTCAGCTGTTTTGCTAGCAGTCCCTGGCCATGTGCATCTGTTTACGATGAAGCTGAAAAATCAATACATGGCCATGTGCATTTGTTTACAATGAAGCCACGAAAAATCTATATATGGAGTGGTGAAATAGGTTTTTTGAAATACATCCACCTTATTGTTCCACATTGTTAGCCAAGATAATGTTTCTGAAATTCAGTTTACCAACTTTTCGGTCCCCAGTTAGTGCCCAAAATAAGTGATTTGAGGGCATCCTCAAAAATTTTGCGCGCACAATAGGACATCCTAGCACCAAATCAACAATCTTTTTATTTTTTTAACCGCAACATAGGGTTCATGTCATGATATTGTTTGTATTTTGAGTATTAAAACTTCCATAGTCCACAGTTTTCTTTGTTTGATATGTCAAGAGACTTTTGGTGGACAGCTCTGTCATCATTACCATCATTACAGGCCGTTTTGTTCTAGAGAACTGTAAAAAATAAATAATTTAGGTCAAATGCTGGAAATTTGAAGTCCGCTTTTTGAAAATTTTCAAATCCCTTGTGAAAACACACCTTCGTCATGAGGACAAACTGTTTTGGTGCTTGAAATATGTTTACCAGAGTCTTAGCTTCACGAGAGCAGTGAAATATGAATAAAGTAACAGATAAGTGTAGAAAACAAGTTTAAAGCGAAATTTTGTAACATTGTTTCTTTTTTTTTTTTGGGGGGGGGGGGGGGGGGGGGGGTCAGAGGATCATGGTATGGTCAGGGGGGCGTTGGTACAAAAAAGGTTGAGAACCACTGTGTTAAGATAACCAGCGACACTTCCATGTGTCACCACGTTTTTATATTACAAATCACGCAGCGTGTGACGAAACAGCTCTTTGACAAACATCAGCTCGAGCGAGCACATCACAAAATATTACACTTAAGTAAAATGACGAAAAGACCGCCTCTAACATTTCATTAGCAGGACTGAAATGCGCATATTTCGTGGCTGTGCAGCTGTGGTTATTGTGTTTCTCTCGCACATCGTCTCATCTCGATTAAGCTACTGAGAAGTAAAGCGCACCACTTCCTGCTTACACGACTTTCAAAATAAAACCTTCCTTAACGATAACGCAGCAATGTTTTTGAAATAGCGACGCTAATCTAACGTTAAACAAAAATAAGCAATACACAGCATAAACGCGTAGGTTATGTAAACGTTTCTACCCAACATATCAGCGTTTAGAACAACAGGCTACATCTACAGGACATTAGCTAGGCTACATCAGCTAGCTTGCTATGTCTGACAACCGTGCATGCATGTTTCATGCAGAGAGTAGCTACGCAAGCTTAATCACACACCACAAAATGTAAAATGAAGAAAACATGTAAGTATTGTCACATTAATTTCATAGGATGAGCAGTAATTATTGTTCTCCAGACGCTGAACATATTAGCCCCGACTAACTTCCTGTATATTCCGGCTAACCCTCACCAGTTTAACGCGCATCGGCAGATTGAACCTGTGCCCCAGTTTCATTTAACACCACAATAACAGCGTCGAAAAATGTATTCACACGGTTGTAGCGTTACCTCCTTCTTCTTCTGTCCTCCACCGGGCGGCAGACATAGCAGCAGCAGGAAGAAAACAGACAGGACTGTCAGGTTGGCGAAGGTTTTGGTCCAAACAGGCGCCATGACGGAAGGATGCTCTGACAAGAGAGACACGTCTCCGCCCGCGGATTGGGTTCTGAACCGACCAATCGGCGTCAAGAGGTAAGATGCACCGGCGCCTCTGGGTCTTGTAGTTTTTGAGCCTGGGAGTGTTCCTGATCCATGTTCCTGACATCAAATGTTGAATGCCAACTATAGGGCATCATGGCATAGGCTACATGATACGGACTCATCAGACAAGTGGCAGACTAATTATTATAATTCTGAATCCATATGAAAGAAGGCAAAAGTTGATGATGGGCTAAATTGACAAACCCTAAATTTTGGTTGGCATCCAAAGCAAACCTGTCAGGTTAGGCTCACTAAATGTGATGCTTTTCCACAGTTTTAGGGGTTTGACATCAGCTGACTGTCTAAGAATATTTATCAGGCACACAACAACAGGATTAGATAGCCTAGGCCTATATTGTATTTTCATCAGAGTGCTGCCATTTTGTAGCCTTGATTAATTAATTTAGCTAATTTTCTGTTGTGAAAATTTCTGAGTGAAAATTTCCTCCTGATTAAGCTCCTGGTCTGCAGCTGGGCCGACAGTTGTGACTGTGTTGCCTGAACCAAGAATCACAGAGTTTGTCTCTGTTTCTCTCGCTCATAGGTTCTTGGGGGGGAGGGGGGGGGGGGGGGGGGGGGTTGGTCACAGACACTTGATAGAGTTAATTGAGGGGGACCAATGATTTATGTGAAACCATTGGGGATGACTTGTCTCTCTGTTTCCCCATGAAATGACACCTAAGCAATTTGTGACTAATGTAATGCAGTACATTAGCCTTGCAATAAATATTGTGAGTAATATTGTGTGAGTGCATAAAACTTTTCACAGTTAGAGCACCTGTCTGCAGGTCGTTTCACATCAATCGGGAATGCCCACATTTTCACAGCGGGGGCAGTCATAGCACTCTGGCTTCGTCCCCGTGCAGACTGTGACTGTTTTATTAATTTGACACTGTAATTGACACATGTATAAAGATGTTATACACCTTTCAGTATAATGCAGTCCAATACAACACCACAAGAAACTACAGCCCCATTATCCTAACACACTCTCAGCAAAAATAACCATTAGGTCTTTAAGTATCAAAATGGATATTGTAATGGATATTACTGAATAGCATTGCATTGGACATGGTTTTCTACTTTTCCGGCCACTTCACATAATTCTCCATATCTATAACCCAGAGGCAACAGAGGGGAAGTGCCTAATCTAGTTTATTTCGTTACATTCACTCTCTGGTGTGCAAAAAAGGCTTCCTGTCTATCTCTTAGATTGCATGCCTAGGTGGTAACATTCTATTGACTCAATTCAGCTCTTAGCTGCATAATAATACTCGTGGGTATAAGTAGTGTTGAAAATGTGCTGATAGACCTGTTCAAAGCTTTGAATTAAGATAAAAAAAACAAGAAAAACAAATACAGACAAATTGCCAGTTTCTTTTATTCTTGTAAGTCAATTCCCTTGGAACTTCTGATTTCATAGCATGCACAATAATATGCACACAACACACAAAAACGAATTCAAAATAGTGCTGGGCAATCTTAGCAATGTAGAGTGCCAATGTATAAATAAATGCCAATGTATGGAAAACACTGATAACAAAATCAATGTAATTGGACACTGAGGTAGACGTTATGGGGTAGATGTTTGTGTGCTGCAGTGAGAATGGATCCCTACAGCAAGCGGTTGAAGGGAGGGGGGTTAATGGCCCAGTAATAGATGCATAAATGGCCTGTGCAAGGTCTAATGACTTGCTGGACTATGTAAGTATGCACCTAACTTTCATACACACACGTTCTCTCTCTCTGTCACACACATGCACGCATGTTGGAATATTAAAGCCAATGCACTGTGAAACAATCAGTACATGCTGCGGTGTTGTTAATCCACCACAGCTCATTCGTTCTACAGCATCTCAATCATGGAAACATTCCCAGACTTGGTGAGGTTGGTTGCAACATTTGTCAAATGATTCCCTTGGATTTGCCCCGCATGTTATTGACATGGCACCAAAGTTCCTGAACATTTTAATTTAAAGGTCACAAAAGACTATAGGATTCCCACTAAAACAGGTTAAAGTACATATTTGGTCCTTGTAAGAAAATGCATATTTTTCTTTCTCCAATCACTAATTTGCCTGATCTCAAGAATGAAATGCTGTTAAAAATAATCAATTGTTAAGTTTACTGGGAAAAGTCTGGACCTTTTTGTACGTGCATCCAATATGTTATCTCAGATTAGCGAGCTAATGCTAGCCCGTAACTTGCAAGTTGCTGTGTAACTTTGTGCTGTAACAAGAATAAATATGACCGTCCCATGAGCTTTTGCTCTTTCCGCAGCTAGAAAAGCAAACAGCTGCACTTTGCATTTGAGCAGAAGAATAAAGCTCCTATCTGATCAGAGCCTGGAGGAGCAATGTGAAAGGGAGAGAGCAGTGGAATGGAGAGGGAGACAGAGAAGCCTGTTACTGCCACTGCACAGCTGCATCGTGCTTCTTGAGAGTAGTGGGGCAGGTAAAATACCACATGAGGATGGAGATGTCGACATACCACGATAAAAGAACAAGAAGAGACAAAAACTGTGACATGTATGTTTTTCACACATGAAAACTGCATATGTCTAGTTTAAAATATCCCTTAGGAAGTGGTTTCTAATGAGAAATTACTGTGCCTTTTACCCAGCAAATTATATTTAGTATAGTGCTTAGCTGTCTTTGCTTTAACTTTGCAGTGAAGCCAGTGAAATAAGTGAGGGGGGTTCTGTATATTTGCATATCTGGGCAAGCAGCAGAGATATAAAGCCTTGTGAGAGGCAGGATGGAAGGAGAGAAAACTGTTTATGGTGTTTTAAAATGCAGGGAAAGGCAGAGGGGAGAATGGAGACAGAGAGAGAGAGAGAGGAGGGGAGAGATGGGTGATGTCATTTCCAGCTGGCACAGGACTGGGTGCCCATATCCGAGGTCAGCCGCTCCCTTATAAAAAATAACGAGGCCTCGGAAAAATGATTAATTGCCCGACAGCACAAAGTTTATAGAAAAGAAAGAGAGGTGGTGGCGGGAAGGTGGAGGTGGCGAGGGTCCCTGAGTTACAGAGGAGCAGGAAATAGAAAAGGAGCCCATGTGAGAGAGAGGGGTTGAGAGAGTGCAACATCAAAAGGGAAACAGAGAGAGAGTGAGAGCGAGCAAGGGAGATCTGGGGATAGAGAGGGATCGGAGGCAGAGAGACAGTGAGAGGGGAAGTGAGAGAGAGAGAGGCGTGTATCAAGAGAGCTACCAAAGAAAAGAGGAGAGGGGAAGGAGCAGAGAGAATGAGTAAGGCATTCATTAATATGATGTTCGTTATCTCTGACTGACTCCCTTAACAAATGTTCCTTTGTGTTCTCTTGTGTGCAATTCAATAGGCCTATAGCTGTGCGTGTGTGTGTTTACCTATGCATACGTGTACATCGAGTGTGTGCCCACTCTAAAAGAAAAATACACCAAATTGAACACCAGCCGACTGCACTTGAAGCCTATAGGACTTCACACTGGCATAAAGTGGAGCGAACTGAAATGATCCCTAATGCAGAGGCTTTGAAGTTGCAGTGGAAATCTTTGTGGAAGAGAAACCAAGACCACATCTTGGAGTGGTAGAAGTTGTAGATCGGTAAAGTTGTCTTATAGCAAATATAATGCATATTTTTGCAGTGTCAAACTCAATTACATCCATTAATTTTTTGGGATATCCTGTAGCGACATTGACTTTGACATTTTTAATTGTATATAATGAATTGAATAAAGAGGTAACTGGTGTTGAAGTGAAATATGCAATGTTTGGGTTTTGCACCCAATATAAATGACAAATACATTCTAAAAGGGGTGATAATTTGTGGGGTTTAAATCCTCAGCAGGATATGGGGCGATGCGATAATCATATCCCTTCTTGTTACAGCATGGCAAGGTGTTTTCCGCTTGGTTAGCAGCAGAGGAGGTCCGAGTCTATGAGAGAACATTATTCAGCATATCCTACCTGTCTAACCTCGCCTGCAGTCATCATATCTAATGTGATAGGTCAGGAGGGCAGGAGTAAAAATTATTATGAGCAAAATACAACTGCTGAAGATGGCAGAGTTCTGCAGATTTGCACACTACAATCAGCAATTCATCAAAAAAAGTAATTAAAACTCACATTCTGACTTATAGAGTGGGATTAATGGTTTGAGGAACATTAAAAATCTGCTCTCCAATTTATTGTTTATTTTTTTTACATTCTTCATTTTATGACATTGTATCACAAACCTTGAAAGACAGCATAGTCCCTGCTGGTCAACTAACCAAGAATTGCACTATAGACATTAACAGTGCGTCTCACTGCTCCCTGCTTCTCTCCTCCTCTTGCCACCTTACCTAGTCTCTTCTCTTTCTACTTTTTTTTCTCATCTCCTCTTTCCTTCTCATCTGCTCCTCTCCTGCCTCCATGCACATCTTCTTTCCCATCATTCCTCTCTCCTCATTTTGTCCTCTCCTCTCTTCTTCTCCTTTTTGTTTCTCACCTCCTCTTGCCACCACACCTCCCGTCATCCTCATCTCTCCTCTCCTTTCTTTATACTCTCCGCCTCACTGCTCTGCTCTCCTTCATTTGGTTCCTTTCCTCTCCTAATTTTGTTGCCTTCTCTTATTTTGTCTCTTTTCCACTTCCTCCTCTTTGCTCTGCTCTTCTCTTATTGTCTTTCTCCTAACTGAGAAGGTGAGTGACAGATAATCAAAAGCCCCAGTGGTCAGCAGGCGGCGACATCTTATGCAGAGGAAAGAAAGACAGAAAGAAAGAAAAAAAAATACAACCTTTAGCAAAACATCAGGTAACCAGTTTCGTATACATGAGCATGACAGTCCCAATCTGCCCCCCTCTCTCTCTCTCACACACACACACGTGCACGTGCACACACACGCACACACAAAGGGGCAGCAATCCCAGACTTTCTGCAACAGCCTTCCAACAGCCTCTGCATTTAAATCTTTCTTGTCTTCTGTGGCAAAGCAGCATTTTCGATTCATCTACTTGATTAGACCCCCCACCCCTCTCTCTTTTTGCCCTCCCTTCCTCCATCCCACTCTCTCTCTTTGGGTCACACACACACACACACACGCACGCACACACACACACACACACACACACACACACACACACACCAACACACCGGTGCGTCAGTCATTGGAACAATATACAGCATAAACCTTCCTTCCGTCTCTCGTCTCAACTCTCGGAGCCCTCCTCATCTCTGCTCCTCTCTCTCTCTCTCTCTCTCTCTCTCTCTCTCTCTCTCTCTCTCTCTCTCTCTCTCTCTCTCTCTCTCTCTCTCTCCCCCCTTCTCTTTTCTTTCGGGGGGTGGGGGGCTGGTATCTCTGGCGGTTTGCCGCATGGAAGTCGCCCAGGCAAGGCACAATATCAGCTGTCTGATCCGGACTCCTTCTCTCCAGTTGCCGACCACCGCACGAGCAGACACAACACCACACCACTCACAGTCAGTGGGATTCAGCGGGATATAACGGCATTTATCCGTCTCACGACTGACAGGAGAGACTATTCCCCGGCTTCATTCCAGCCGAGGGGGGATATTTCTTACTCAGATGTAACAACCACAACAACAAATAAAGACGTACCGGATCGTCAAGTGCGTAAAAGCTTGAAACATTCTGTTCTATTTCTATTTATTTTCTATTCTCTTCGTCCCCTGCACGGACAAACCGGGGACCGGAGGAGGGGGGGCACCTCCACGGCATGGAGTCCTGATTTTACCAAGCGACCCACCGGGAGGAATGAAACTGAGAAAATACGTCGTCGTGGTGGAATATTAATAACCCAGACCTGACAACAATCCAGGGGATGTTGCAGCTGAGTTTGAGACTCTAGAGAGCATCCCAACTTTCTTGGTCTCAATTTTTAATCTCTTTCCCTCTCCTCCTCTACGCCCGTGGGACTTGTATTTTCGTGACTGATTTGCAGCACTTGACTCTCTGTCATGGACCGGTCGACGTCTTTGGATATAGAAGCGCTCAAGGTAAGGCGCTCTCAGCACGGTGGCGCGCACTTGTTCCCGAGTTGCAGTCCCCAGCTGGATGGATGGGTGGATGGATGGATGACTGAGGGGCTTGCTGGGTGATTGCAGATGATGGGTGGCTGGTCGGGATGATTCCTATCACTATAGGTGGCTGGGAGAGTGAGTGATGGTGTTGGGTTACTGTTGAACAGGCGGCTGGATGGGTGACTGTGCCTGTTTGGAGTTGGGTAACCCAGGGGCTTCAGGATGCTGGGGAGCAACGGTGGGCAGCACAACACAACTCTAGGTTGATTTTACATTATCCAAAAGCACATCGCTCCCGCTCTGCCTCACCCTCTCTCTCTCTCTCCCCCGCTCCTATACAACCCACATTCTGTCTGTGTCGGATCGGGAATAACGAGAAGGAGAGTGTGTAGCCTATGTCAGTATTCAGTGCGTGGGGTGAATTTCAATCTGCTTTGCTTGCACGGAGAGTTGTTGCAGAGAGCTGCTGTGGGCGTCGCTGGGACGCTCGATAGTCGGGACGGATTTGCCCGACGGGAACGCACCTACTGTGCAGAGGGTCTGTGTGAAAAAGAGGAGAGCAGCGTGAGGGAGGAGAGGATAACGTTACCTTGTTATCACCCCCCACCCCCCCGCTCCCAGCTCCCAGCTCTCGCACACAGTGGCTACATACAGTTTTTTATGTTCATTTCTCAGTTCAGTCTATTACCTGCTTCAAAGTACAAAGTACAAAATTATTTCCTGTCAAGAGAAAAAAATGTGTGTGCGTGTATGTGCGCGTGCTATGAAAAGTGGGGGCTCTGGGTTGCAGTTTATGTAGCTCTCCTCTCTCTGTCTCTTGCTCTTGAGTTTTTCCCCTCCTCCCCAATATGAATGTTTGTGTGTGTGTGCATGCGTGTGCGCTGCATGTTTGTGTCTCTCCATATGTCCAACCTCACGTGGGCATCATGCCAGTGGAGATGAGGGTAGTGGGCTGAGCAAGGGTATGTGATGCTCAGTTAAAACCTCATTTCACCTCAAATCCAGGGAGGCAAAATTATCTGCAACTGAAAAACTTTGTACATGTGTGTATCATGCACTGCATATACATGAGAACTTAATAATGTAAAAACTTGGAAAAGTACATTTTGAAGCTAGGCAACCTCTCTTTCTTTCCTTCTGCACCAATAGTATGGAAATTTATGCTCAAATTTTGCTTGCAAATCCCATTTGTATAAGCTGTTTTGGTGTACAAGTGTGGTTGTGCCCATTTGAGTGTGTGTGCGTGGTGTGCATGTGTGTGTTTATTGTCACCTGAAGGCATCCAAAACCTGCAAGTTAGCATTTGAGTGACATAATGAGAACTGTTTACTGTAGTAAAAGCATTGGTCAGCACAGGCCTGAAAACTCGTATACTGTATAATAGTGTAGAGGTGCAGTAGCCAATGACTGATAATCAAAGCAATAACAAGACACAAACTCCAGGCAGGTCTCCCCAGACACTAAAAGCCACAAGTGTACTGTACACCCGCTGCCATAATGAGTTTTCATCAGGTATAGTAATGTAGACGAGGATTGTGCACGGAAATGTCCATTTTCAATGTGCTGCTGCTCTTACCGATAACCATGTGATTGAGTAAATCAGCAAATCGATGCAATTCCCCAAGGGTTTGACATTTCAAGTAGCTTTCTGTGTGATCAAATTTATGAGAAGGGGACCTTGATACTGTGCTGATGCACTGTTCCAAAATGACTTTGTCTCGTTGTAGATTCCAAAAATGGAAATTGACATTCTGATTTAAAAATGACCTTAACTGTTAGCCAGTGAGCTTAACCTGCTGGAGGAATGTGTAAGAATCGATGTTTTTGACACCTGTATTATGGGCTGTCTGCTCATTACATCTTCTCTGCAGCATACGGTGGCTGAATGTATATTAGTATTACATCATAATTCTGTGCTGTACTGTACATATAATTATGTAGACTATTGTGGACATCTGATGTTCACAATGGTGATTTTTTTTCAACAAAAGTCCAAATTATGTAACAGAACACACACAGAGCTGCTGGTGTTGTTTGCTTTGGTAAGCCTGATAAATGTAAAAAAACATTTATTCCTCTGCAGCGGCATCAAATGTGTTGGCCCACCCATAACTGTAGCTTTTATTCAGCGCTTAACAAGAGACAAAATGATGAACAGCGGTCATAGCCTGCTGTTGGAAACAGCAGGCTATGACTACATTCTGACCATCCCATACAGACAGACATACACACACACACACACACACACACTGGAGAGCCTCTTACAGCAGAACCAGTAGCTCAGCTTCAGCTCCTTTAGTTAGACTTCAAAATTATCAGACCTGCACGCCCAGAGGGAACTGAAGAACTTGAAGATCACAATACTGCGTTAAAAGGAAATTCTAATATTTTTCATCCTGTTCTCCTGTTATTGTAATTGCAGTGACCCCTACCTCTTCCACAAGTAATGCTAACTTTGCATTCACCTCCACAGTTGCAGATAAACTAAACTAAACTGCAGTTACATATATCATTTCTAACATGTGCCTCAGCAAACAAAGCTATAAGCACAAAAATTATTCCCTCGCGTTAGCTACTGTTATTGATAACTACTGTTTTCTATTTATGATAAAGTTTTAACAAATTAGCAAAATTTCCCTCTGTGGAAATCAAGATCCGCCTTTCAGCTCCCCCAACAGACTGCAGTGGGTGGCCAGCGCTCCAGTCTCAGCCCTGGCACTGTGAGTCCATCGCTCTGCCCCTTGAGTTTAAAGGATTTCCGTTCATTTCCACCAGTCCATCTATCTATCTATCTGCTGGTGGTTTTCTGCAGAGCTGGTGTCATATCCTTGGCAGTGCTGACAGTTCCCGAGTCCTAGTGGAGACAGTGTATTTGTGTGTGTACTTTCGAGTGCCAACTACCTACAGTATGCCTGTAGCTTTTGTTTAAGTGAAGGTCAGGGAAGGGAGAACATGGATGTTTGTGTGTGTGTGTGTGTGTGTGTGTGTGTGTGTGTGTGTGTGTGTGTGTGTGTGTGTGTGTGTGTGTGTGTGTGTGTGTGCTTATCTATACTTGTGAGAATTCCTTCACAACCCACTGCACTCATGAAAGCAGCAGTGTCCTCTCAAGTATAAAAGTGTGTGTGTGTGTGTGTGCATGTGTGTTGTATACATTAGTGTGTACACATTTTTTTGGTCAGCTGGCCTTTCAAACTTTGAAGTTTAACTGGAGACAGACATCAATCCAATCTACTGAAAAGCCTTTTTTTCCCCAGCAAGCCTTGTTTTTGTGTGTGTACAGTAGCTGTGTGTGTGTGTCTGTGTGTAGCTATGTGTGTATGCGTGTGTGTGTGTGTGTGTGTGTGTGTGTGTGTGTGTGTGTGTGTGTGTGTGTGTGTGTGTGTGTGTGTGTGTGTGTGTGAGAGAGAGAGAGATAGAGAGAGAGAACCTCAAAGAGCAATAACAGGAAATGAACAATGAACAAGGGCAACGGCCGAACACTGGGAAGACACTGAATTATATCAAATATACAAGTGGAATGTGTGTGTGTGTGTTTGTGTGTGTCTGGATTTGACCAAAGACCTATCTGCTTGTAAATCAGTGCAGGTTTCAATATCAATGGAGCAGTTTAAGTGCTATTGATCTTTAGTAATAGCTGCACCATAAATTATATGCAGTATAATAAAGGCAGTCAGATTGAATTTGACCCTCTAGATCAGAGGCTTTCAACTTGTTACAGGAGCAGGTCTTGGAAAAACAAAGAGTAGTTACATTTTGTTACAATAAGGTCAAAATTATAATTTGACCCTGAAGGAACCAGTTCAGTTCACCTCATATCTTTGTTGTCAAAGAAAATATAATCATTTTTGTAGCATAAAAACACAAATAGGTGGGGGAAAAAACCCAATAAGATGATCAGAATAAAGGGTGCATGGTACTGTTGTTTCAACTTACTTATCTTTTTAGTTAGTTGATATTGTCATTCTGCAGATTCTCCTTCCTTGATCCGTTCACTTATGATAATGCAAATTTCCAATATCTTATCTTATCTTATCATATCTTATTTTATCTTATCTTGTCTTGTAGTAGCAACGAACACAAGGAATAAAGATTAAAAAATAGATTCTACACTTTGTGAAGAACTATGATATATCAGAATTAAGAACATTATTAGGGGATAAATGAAAACCCAAGTTTGTTCTACTTACTTAGTTCTTTGTATCTTTCATCAGAAGGGGAACAACAAAGGAAAGAAGTTCATTCTGTATTTACTCTACCATGACAGTTTCCGCTGGCCACTGTGACCAGCACCAGCCTCGGACATATACTTCAATTATTTTTTCAGCCAAATAAAAATGAAGGACCTAGAATTAGTGTATTACCTCTAAATTACAATTAGCTGACAATGGGGCTGCTAGACAAGACATATTTATCAGATACTCTGACCATTTTACAGGCCAACTAGATTTTCAGAATAGAGCAGAACCTCCAAATGATAGTTAGTTACCTGCCAAAGTGGCTGGCAAAGTAAACCAACTTATGGTACAAGCTTCAGCCAGAATGAACGAGCATTTGCATGGTGGCTGCTTTCCCACCCTGGTTGCACTCTTTCACACAACCCCATTTGGTAACCACCCAGTGCAGCCACAGTTTTGCATTTCTGGCCACTGAGCAGCTCAACTGGAGCAATTGGGGGTTCAGTGCCTTTTCCAAGGGCACTTCAACAGTAGCTGCTGAGGGATGGGAAGACATTAGTCATTCATTTAAGCCAGCCAGCCCTAGGCCTTCCTCTCTAACCTTCAGGCAAGCACAATTCCTCATCTGTGTATCAGCAGGCTCCAGTCAAACTATGTTACGAGCACAAGCATAAACCACGCATGCACTGATGACTTGATGTGCTGCAGTGTGGAATACGTTATATTGTGGTGATAGTCATGTTTGTTAAAGCTGCCAGTGTGACAGCTGCATAATTTGAAAAGTGGGCACCTCACTCTGAGCCAAGAGACGTCATTCCTGTTACAGCGGAGCTTTCCCAAACATATACTTTCATGCTCACTACATTTCTAAAACTACAGCCACAGATAGGCTACAATGCATTCGGATTACTGAAGGCCACACATTAATAACAGAGCCTCCTCCAGGTGCCAAATGGTCCAACAGCTTTGTAATAAAAGGCAGGCACACTTGGGTTTAACTACCAAGCAGTTTGTCAACCTTTGCAAAGGGACCCCAAATGCATCACCCCGATTTATTTAAACAAAAATGAATTAATTACATAGGTGGGAAAATATCATCATTTATAATTCATTTGGAGGTCCCTCAGCACTCCTGCAAAGAGAATAACAGAGACTATAAAACTGAGACTAATGGCAACTTTCTAGTCTAATGTACACTGCTGTGGTAACTCAAACAAGTCAGCTGAATGTGTCAAGTGATTTATTCATCTACATTCATGCTCTCTGTTGTTCATTGACATTTACTGATCTGACATTGTCATGAAGTCTAATGTATAATCTTTTGCTTTCATTCTTGATGATAACGTCATTGCAAATCAGAAATAGTTGCAGCAGTGTAGCGGCTTTTAGAAGCCAGCAGGTAGTTATTGCTTAGCTCATTATGTTTGTTATAACTGTAACACATTCATTCCCTTACTCACCTGCATATTAAACATAATTAAACACATATTTCTGTCACATTGATCATCCATACAAGAGCTTTCAGCCAGCACCACTCAGTCATTCCTATTCAAAAACCTCTTAACGTGACATAAGCAAAAACAAACCAAAAAATATTTATGTACATGCAGGATACTGTGTATTTTATAATACTAGGAAACAACTGCAAATACTTCATGGCACTTCATGCAGAATAAATTTGGTCAGTCACCTTTTTTGTCCATATCTGTCCATTTAACAGTTAATTAGGTGAGTCTTGCAGAAATGCCATTATCATTACACAGTAGCGTGTGTCTGTGTGTCTGTGTGTGTTTTTGCTGAGCAACAGAGTGAAGTAATTTACACTGTGGTTCCCCTCACCTTCACATTACTTGCAATGGCTGACTTCTGTTTGTGTGTGAGCTCCCCGCCACGCTACACAATGAAGTGGCTGAAGGTAAACTTAACCAGCTGTGCTGCAACACATTTAAGGAAAATACACCAAGATTTTGGGAAATGCGCTTATTTGTTTGCATCCTGGGAGTTAGATTAGAAGTTAAGAGTCTTTTTCTTCCCTGTGTGCTCCCTTCAGAAGTAGCTTAGCAGGATAGAGAGAGGCAAACAACTAGCCCAGATGCACCAAAAGGTACTCTCCAATATGTCAAGTGTATTTATGTATTTAATACTTTATTTACAGTAATGACAAACCCCAGTTACCTCCTACAGCTTCTCATGGGTGTTGTGATTTTGCATTTGATATACTTTGAGATGCCATATTCCTCAAAGTATGTTTGGGTAGATTGCAAACAACCAACTGTCAAGACAATTTTGGAGACAAGCTTCTTCTCTGGTTTCCAGTGTAAACAGGTCCTGTCCTTCTACCCTGCAATTACTGCAAATGAAAGTGGAAATTGATCCAACATTGGGAAGGGCAGAAAAAGCATATGTCCCCTAAATGTGTTAAGGCTTGTGGCAAACACAAACGCAATAGGCGTCTTTTGATCGTTATTCTTTGACAAGCGACAGTGCACAATTAGATCAAAACCTATGGAAGTTAATTGTTAGACTTATGACGTAAGAACTCCCTTTCATCTGTCAATTAGTGTAGTAAAAGCATTTTCATTTATTCTAGGGGGTCTGTGCATGTAATTTATTTCTTGCCTAAGGCCACATACTATATTAAATACAAGTCTGTCTGTGTGTGTTGTACTGAATTTTCTATATCTTTTATAGTGCATTTCCTCCACAATTGCCTGTGATTGTTTTTAATTAATTTAGCTACTCTTATGTCTAGAAAAGAATGTGCTGCTGTCACAGTTGAAAACATAAGCTGGCTTGTGCAGAAGGGGGCAAGAGGCATTTAAAACCTAAATATAAATATATTCTAAAAATATATTAAGTCTTCATACCATTAAACAGCATCATTGTGTTCATATACATTTATAGCTCCTCAAATTCTGGTAAAGCTCCATCCATCCATTACATATGTACTATTTAGCCATAAAGGACAAGTGGTCAAAATTAATTTTCTGAAATGTGATGGTGGTGAGCACAGAATGTAGATTGCCATCTAACAGGAGGACTTGGTGCAATATGTTATTATGGGCCAAAAGGGTGCTGTGTAAATCTTATGGGTGTAGGCAGGTGGCAACCAGAGCAGGTGTAGGTGAGAGTGATGTTAAAAGCACAAGCCTGTGCATACCACTAACCTAGATGCCATCTATTATCATTATTAGTACAATGTCCACTTGAATGTTGGGGTCAAACTGAAGGTTAATGAGCTGTGGAACTGAACGGGGTAAATTTAATTATTTTTAAGAAATACTGGCAGTGCCAAGCCAATGTTTCACAGAAACCAGTGAGTCCTGCCAGTTAAGATGTGTGCTCTGCAAGTAAATTTGGAAGCTAAACACACTCAGCATGAAATTACACACTGAACACAGACTACATTCAAGCCGAATTTACCGAAGCATCCAAGATGTTTAAGGGACACAGGCAGCATCCGCGGAGTAACAATTACTGATACAGAGGCCCTTTCAATCCCGCAGGGAAGAAATTAAAGACACAGAAGGTGTGTGTGGGGATGCATTAGTCCACAGTAGAAGTGTACCTGGGGAAATGAAGGCAGAGTAGGCCGCAAAGGTGTTTTGTAAGTGGAGAGAAAACATGTTGATGCTGGACTTGGCCCTGGGGAGGCTCCAAGGTCCACTTCAGTGAACACTGGTAATTGCAGAATCACATATACAGGCCTACAGATGAACACTTATGAGGTAGCCTATCATAGCAACTTATCACACATACTGTACTGAAATGAACACAAACACATGTTTGCCTCAGGCGTATTTACTGTAGACCTTGGGCCGGGCTTACCTCTCCTGGCAATAATCACACACACACACACACACACACACACACACACACACACACACACACACACACACACACACACACACACACACACACACACACACACACACACACACACACACACACACAGCCCAAAGCTCCCAAATGAGCGCTCAGTCTTAACAGTGACTGATGCCTCACCTCACTACCTGCCACTCAACCATTCCTCTGTAAGCCTCAGGGTGTGTGTGACGGTGTGTGTGACGGTGTGTGTATGTGTTCCCGTGAGTGTGTGCGTTTGTGTGACTGTTATTTCCCATGTTAACCAACCCTGGCATGAGGTAATACTCTGTCCGCTTCATGTTCTTGACATACTGTTGGAGCTCCACGGTCAGTCATTCTGACGCCTATGTGTGTGTATGTGTGTGTTGTTCCCAATGCTAATGAATATGTATTTGTCTACATCTGTGTCATATTGTGTTATACCTTTTCTAGCAGCAAATGAGAGCCTGTATAATGCATCCACTCTTACATTTGGCCTATTCACATGAAGATTTTTCTACTGCACCACAGTGTTGTTTTGACTTTCACTGCTGTCACTCTGTACGCAATTTTTTCCAATTCAGGCAGTATATGTATTTATGTGGGTGGTCTCACAGCCCCAGCCTCTCCTTACTCCCTGATGATAACTACCACAACAACAACAAATAAACCAGTGTATAGTAGGGGAGTATAACAGTTTCCCTCTATGACCTGTGTGAGAAGTCTACTGGAGGTGTGTGGATTGTTGCTTTGGTAAACGTTACTCAGTTACTCAAATTTGTCTCTAGGAATTTGGATGAAGCCAGCCGTAAGATATTGATGTACAATCACAGCCCTCATACACCTAAATCACAATGTACATTAACTCTGCAACAGAGAATAGCTGAATGGGTATAAACTCCATAATACAAAAATAGAAAGTGTAAAATAAGCTGGTGCAGAGCCTACAAAAGAAGCACTTAAAGTGTTTCCTTACAGCCTCAGATGTAGACTCGTTTGCGGATGAGCACAAAGGCTGCTGCGAACACTGTGTATTTTTTCTGTACATAGATCGCGAACACTGTCCGATGATGAAGCCTTCATCACACACTCTATTTGTGAATGCAAAAAGTATTGCTGCCTTTCTGGTCATGAGATCTCATTAGTGGTTGAGATATTTTTTTTATGATAGAGTAATCGTATTATTCCAAATAGCTTAATGAGGAGCAGCATTTTTGTGCTCATTCAGATGGACCACACTAGAATGACCATCAGAAAATTAGATTTCAATATAGGCTCATGCTAGTAGTTACAGTACCTTGATATGTCAGATTGGTTGATTGCTCGGCCTTGATTTTTACTATTGCTCTGGTTGTGGCATTGACACTCAAATATTTATGGCATATCAGCTGGCCAAACCTGTGACATACTGCATAAATCACTCCTTATATAATAATTTCAAACTTTATGTACAGTTAATACTTAACTGTGTGCAACTGATTTATTGAAAGTCTAAACTTTTTCAATGACTAGCCATGAGCATTTGTCTTTCAGGGTTTCATATGTACTTTTTTTTCTTTTTCTTTTTTTTTTACCTGCTTCCACTGTAAGTCCTTTTGAGACAAGGTAATAATTTTGCCCCTGTCCATGTGATTGAAATGATGTATCTTTTCATCTGCAGCCTAAATCCCTGCTCCTGCCACCAGCCTGTTCACTACATATAGAGTATTAGACTTTAATATGAGGTGTATCCCACCATGAAGGGGCATTTTCATTTGTCATTACGTGCACTGCTGCAGGCTATGTCCCCTTGTCCAGCAATGACAAGTTAATAGACTGCTTTGCTCCATGGGGCTAAATAGGGACTCACATCCATTATTAATCTCAGTCATTTAATTTTGCCCAAATTGCCATGATCATTGAAATTATTTGCAATATGACTCAATTTGTCAACAACACTATAATTTAATATCGAATTATACCACGATGACAAGGTAATCATGATCTGGTAATTATTACCTGATCTTGCTATGGCAGGCAAATAATTACCTGTGTTTTTGTCAGTTACAGAAATCAGTGCCTCTTTATTGTGGCTTTGGTGCAAACACAAAGGCCGATTTAGCAGATTTTAACATTGATTATGAGGGAGAGTGAATGTTGTTGAGCTACAGGGGCACATTTGCCTTCTTGTTTATTAATATTCACTTTAGTGCTTCTTTTTCCTGATTTGTCTTATGGTTGTCTGGTGATGGACCTTCCTCAAAGCAAAAACAAGTCTTCATAACCTTTTACTGCTACCACAACATGCTTTTTTTCGCATCCTGTAAGACCACTGCAGCCACAGCCTCTCTGGCAGTGGCCTATCCCCTCATCCAGGTATCCATCTGTTGCTACATGATACCCCCAGGCTAACTCTGTCTAAAGGCCCTCCCTTTGTCAGCCCCACAGGATCCCTCACTGCAGGAGTCCAGCAGCAGGTTCTAAGTCACAAAATCGACTGTAAACACAACTGTGTGTGTTTGAGTGTGTTAAGGAAAGTTAGGGAAAGAGATTTGAAGACTTCAAGAGACTCAAACCCATGGCTGCTCCGGTAAAGGTCTTGATCCATATGGCACATGCTCTACCAGGTGTGCGTTGTATTTTGTTTGATGACCGCTTCAATACTGCCATGCAACTACTATACTGTACCTTTACACAACATAACTTCCCCAGCCTCCCCCAGCATCCAATCCAGCAAAATATAATAATTCTGCATATCTTCATGCTGAATACACATTTTCCAAAAACCCTGCAGAAAATGATCAAAAATCTATCCATCTATCTGTGTTACTGACGTGGGAGATGTACATAATTGTAAGCAGATAAGGGCCTTGTTGCGCCATTTTGCCCCCCTGTCTATTCAACCTCCAGCTCATACATGTGGCATAACCTTTATTCCCTGATAACATTTAGTTTGTCATTTCCTTTCAGCAAGCCAGCTATCATGTGCCCCAGCGTAGCTATCATTTACAGAGACTGTGGAGTGACACTGGAATGACAGGCTAATATTCGTCTTTTCAGACTCAATCTTGTCCTGTCTGTCAACCCCCCCCCCCCCCCCCAACCCACCCTAAACCACAGTCTCTGCTGCTACTCATGACATGAACTCAGCTCAAGATCACAGTCAACAAAATATTAGGGTGGGACGATTTTCAGCCTGGTTCATAATCAACTGTGCACACTCTGTCAATAAGAGACAAGGACGTCGTCCATCCAGGAGGCTACTGTGGTTTAGCCAAATCAGCACGGCGGTGTTCATTATATTCAAATGTGGTCAAAATTGAGATGATGATTCAGTCAAGGTCCAGACTCGGGCACTTCATTTTCTAATGACAGTTTTAATGATTTAAAACAACACCTGCAGTAAAGCCAAGCATCTTTACATTATCCTACCAACTGCACAGTGCATTTATCTGCTCACTGTATCTGCTTTCCTGTCCCTCAGCCCCTTGACAAGTAAATCATTTCCTCTCCTGCTGTGACAGCACAATCCCGATGTCTGTCACTTCTACAGGCCAAGCAGGGCCACACACACACACACACATACACACACACACACACACACAGAACATACTCACACATATACACCACAAAGTATGAACAGGCAATCACATTACACACATGCCAGCATCCACACACACACACACACACACACACACACAAACACTTTTTGTCAGAGGGGATTCTCGCCCACTCAAGGGCAGAGCGGTGACACCTCATCATGAGCCAAATGAAGCAAGAGTGGCAAGGAGAGGAGGAGGTAAAGAGGAGAGATGGAGCAATGGATGGAGCGGAACGAGGGAGCAATATGGAGGTGGATGAGTGGAGCTATACGCCAGCGAGGCAACCAGCACCAGTCGCCAGCTTTCAGGGGCATGAAATAGGCTCGGAGGAAATGTGGAGGGGCTGAGACAGAGGGGAAAAGTGAGGGCGGGGGTGTCTGGAAAAGTGAAGAATGATGAGAGAAAAACTTGTGTGAAAGGAGAATATTTTGTTCCTGGTTCTACAAAACTCTGTGAAGGGATATATTGCCGTAGTTTCAAGTCAGTTCTATGTGTGTAAGGTGACAGAGCAGAGGAATGTGTGCTCAGTCATAGTAAAACAGGGGATTAATGTGTGACCTTCTGCGAACTGTAATTGATTATATGATGATTTACTGTAGCATTCCTTTTTATTTTTGAGGCAGTGTTTGGCTGAGTATTTAAAGAGGAACTAAGCAGGATTTCTCCCGTGGCTATGCTACATTTTTACCTTAATTAAAAAACTCCGGAGTAATTGTGATCGTTAACTACATGACTTGTGACTTGTTACAAGTGGGAACGGAGGCTCTCTGCCTTCCACCAGTGTCTCATGGCTGAAAACCAACCTTGCAACATCAGTGTAGTACCTGGCCGCCGCCCCGGTGTCCCAGCTCTCGTCTCCGCGCAGTGCGACACAACCGCTCTCCGTAACCCGTAATCTTTTGTTTATGACAGTTAAGACTACACAGATGTACACGTTGTAACATTGTTTATGTTATATAATGTTATCCACCGCTCCATGTATTGATTTTTCACCGGCTTTGTTGTAAACAGATGCACATGGCTGAGAGGAGGGTTAGCAAAACAGTGGAAAAGCGAACAGACTTGCATAGTTTCCCTTTAATGCTGTAAATTGACTTTAAGTGAGAGATGCGGGTGAAAACCGAAGAAAAAAAAATCTCTTATGTGTGTGAGCCAGACAGCCAGACTGTGAGCAACGGAGCAGGTGAAAGACAGGATGTTCCTTTTTCACATTCCCATTCACATTAACATGCTTTCCACATCATGGGTCTTCTTTAATTCACTTGGATTACATTTACACCTGATATTGAAATATGTCTGCTGTATACACACTGAAATTGGATTTCTCTGTCATTTGCTGAAATGCAGATGTCACTTCCTTGAAAATATCCCCATCCTGTAAAAGTGTCTGTGAAAGGCTCACGCTGCAATATCCGGACAATGCATTTTGACAGTGTGCTACCTGATGCTTGTCTGATTTGTGTCACTGATTTTAATCAATATGTACTTGAATATTTATATTCATTCACACAGTGGTATACGTGGATAAATCATTCATTGCAATAACACAGTGTTGTTAATTATGCCAAATTCACCTTCTGTTTCCGATTGGGATTGGAATTTTGAATCTTACATGCATTTAATAGGCATTTATACCTGCATTTATTGCAATTACACTTTGATCTCCCACTTGGAGCTCATGTTAATTCTAAATGAAAAAGGTGACACGGAGGAGGAGAAAGTGGATTATGAATTGTCAAAATAAAGAGCAATAAGGAGTGAATGTATTAAAAGAAATGAAGGCGAATGGGACAAGGTCCTTGTCACTGCCTGTCCCTGTCATTTAGAAGTGAGGGAGTGAAGGATGGAGAGAGGTGGTGTGATGGAGAGGAGGACAGAGGGCTGTGTTTCACCTCAGAGATCCACAGATGGAGAGTAATGATAATGCAGCAATAGACAGAGGACAGAGAGAGTAGGAGAGAGGAATGGGGACAGGAGAAAAAAAAGAGCAAAAGAGGTACAGAATTTTTTTTAGATAACACTGATACAAAGACTGAGCTGAGTCTGAGAACAAGAGTCCAAGACAGGCACAAAAGTGAGGGCCAGAATTAGCAGAACAGCTCATTAAACCAAAATAGCGGAGACAGAAAACGAATAATACTTCCTTGAACTTGTAGAATTGACACAACAATGACAGCTTTCATCATCCCTAGACATAAACCCCGGAGATTTGTAAAGGCTTGCTGGGCTGCTTGCCAAATTCTAGTCTGATTTTATCAGGCAAATTGACTGAGACATTGTAAACTGACAGCTAGAATAAGCATGTGCCTTCCATCTAGTTTGCCACCCTCTTCATTGCTGTTAGGAAAATGCAGTCTGTTTTCACATATGCTGTTTGGATAATGATCAATCTGATCATCGCCTTTACTTTTGCAGCTGTTATTCATATTTGCCTCTCCACTGTTTTCATTGTGATCAGACTGCAGGGATGGGATACCGAAGGAGGCATCAGATATGATGAGCACAGTTACATTTTCCTTTACTGAGTATCAAGGCTACGAGCAGTAAGTGATGGGAGCAACTCGTGCAGTGGTTCTTCAGTGACTCGCAAATGTCAGTGAGGCTTCTCCCCAGAAGGCAGGACATTCTCACAAATAAGAACACGAAGTACTGAGTAGGCTACACACACTTCTGGTCGAGATCACACCACCCACTGAGGTGGTTTGGCGGCAGGCCGCTGAACATTTTGATGCAGACACAGCTGTGCGTGTTTGTGTCCTTTTTCTAACAAAGATAACCAGATACAAATTACATTTTAATAGCATGTTTGTTGTTCTGGGTAAATTAAATTGGCACATGACATGAATATGCATTACACTGAAATTACATTTCAGTGACTTCCTCTTGCCTGGTTTTTCATTTACAGCTGGAAACATATAATCCCCAAACTGTCAAATCACATTGATTAGTTCAGAGGAAAAATAATAATAATAAAAAACTACTACTCTTACCAATAATTGCTTGCATTATTTTGCATAATTTCAGGCTTCAAATAATCTCAAAATGTGATAAATGAACAGGAGATGAGCTTGGAGTGAGTTTTTATTTATTTATTTGCTATTTTAGGGTCTGATCTATTTATTTTTAAGCTCCCTTGGCTGTTTTGACTGTTCATTTTTAATAATAAAAAAACAAAAACAAAGTTAAGCACATGGAGTGTGTCACATACAGGCTCTGGTTATGTCATGATGAGCACATAGTCACTCATTTTTGTGCCATTGACCACATGAATGCTGAAATGCAAATAATGAGCAGATGAGAATCTTTTATAAAATATGTTGGTCCTCCTCTTTGAACTGTATCAGCAACTATTTGATGAATTGGTATGAAATGAGAGCACAACTGATGCTGACTCTAGTGATTTCCCTGACTTTTGCTATTGAGAGTTTGGGTTTTAACTCTTTATCTCAAACCATCAAAATTAATTGTGAGACCTTAAAGGCCATTTTTTAATTTCCATCACTGTAAGATGTAGCGCTAATTTAAATAGCATGCAGGTGGCAATTAACTAAGGTGGTAAAACTGAACTCGATCATCCTCTGGTGGCGGTGTATGTTTCAAAATTTATCAAATGACCTCTTAGTTTTGCTGCAGTGATAAAAAACAATTATCTGCTTCCCCATTGAAGTCAATGGACACTGAGCTTCAACAGGTTTAATGCACTGAGACGCTACAGGAATGTATGAGAAGAAAATCATGTAAGTCAACCTGGAGATAACTACCTGATTCTGAATGAACTCATTGTAAAGTTGAGCATGTTCTAACGCATTTTTAGTCAATAAAATGTCAACACAACAGTACATGACCTTTTTTTTTTTTTGACATTTTAGAGCAAGCAGAGCTTCCTTTGCAGTCTTAGACCAATCACATCTGGTGTGTCTGGGGGAGCATACGTCAGTCCGTCATTGTTCTCCTATTGTGCTATCATATACTTATACCATGTGTGTGCATGTGGGAAGAGGTGATAGAGTTTAACAGAAAAGTAACACGAATGTTGAACCATCCGTGTGCTTTGACTGCCTTGTAAAACACACACAGCATGATTCCTGTGCTGTGACTCTACATCTGCGCTTGTTTGCTCAGAATTAGCTTTACTTTGTACGAGCCACAAAAGAAGATGGGCATTGCCTTTCATTCTTAAAATTGAAAAGTGCAATGTGGGAAAATAACTTATTCCCTTTTCCTTTTGAAATGAAAGAGACTTATTTAGATCATGTGTTGTTGATGTTATTTTTTTTCCCGTTTTGTGGAGATTCTCTTGATCTTGTCCTCTTACCTGCTTTTGATGCTTTGTGTGTTCGTCTGCCCAGTGTGTTTGTGTGGCAGCGTCAAACTTTGTGTATCTGTGGGCATATGCCTGCATCTCAATGGTTTGATGTCAGCTGTTTGTTCTGCTTGTACAGGCTGAGCTTTTTGTATCGACTCTACTCTTTCCATCTTTTCACAGCATGCTGCCACCACATTTGAGCTTCTAAAGACCACAGGCGTTCTTGAATCAAAATCTCCAGTCATCTGCCGAAGCCTAACTCTTTGTCCCCAAGTCACCCAGGCTTCTCTACAAAAAACATACCTGTACAAGGTGTTTTTTTCCCCTCTCAGCTGCAAACAGCAACAGCCTATGAAGATTTGCGGCTGAACAATACTTGAGTTAGAAGTCGACATGGACTAAACTGTGATTGTGCTGACAGACTGCCAAACTCAAGGAGAAAAAGTTTACACATCAAGTGATTTGCATAGGAAAAGATACACTTAAACAAATGCTACATGTATTTATATCTACTGTACATTTCCCTGGCTTTATTTTCCAGTTACACAGACATGAGCATTATACGGCGCTTATAGATTTCACACTTGAGCCAAATGTCAGTTTACATCTTGCAGTATCACCCTCATTAAATTGCATTCCAAATCTAGCTAATGATGACAATTTTCTAACAGGCTGAAAAAAAAAAGTTTGCTTGAGGCATATGACATTGTTTTTATATACAGAGTTTATTATTAAACGATGGTTCAGTCAGTGTATTTCAGAAAGCTAAAAAAAAAAGGCAACCATTGTGCAAATGTGCAAAAAAAAAGGCACAAAACAAACTGTATCATTTCAATCTAAATCCTTCATTAGACTACACAATCCAACAGTGTTAAAGTTTAGTTTTAATGAGACTCAGTGTGTGTGTGTGTGTCTGTGTGTATGTGTGTTTGTGTCTCAAGAGTCTGTTTATGTTCATATTAGCCTTAACACACCAGAGAAATAATCCATCAGAGCTGTAAGTGCATCGCTTTGTGTGTCTCTCTATCTCTCTCTCTCTCAGACTCTCCACTTCAACCCCCCCACTTCATTCCCTTCACTGCCAGTTTCAAACCTATTCTTTTTATTGGAGGCAAGCAGAGCAAAGAGAGAAAAAAGCAAGTGAAATGGCTTTGATGTGTAATAGATTCCTTGTGAGGGGTACCTCTACAGAAATGATGCTTTTTCAGTCTTCCGTTCTTCTTCCTCTTCTTCCTCTTCTCTCTCTCTCTCTCTCTCTCTCTCTCTCTCTCTCTCTCTCTCTCTCTCTCTCTCTCTCTCCTCTTGCATACTTTTTGTCTGTATTGATTTTTCCTCAAACATGAAAGAGAGCGCAGATAGCGTCTGTATTGGATGGGTTTGATGTGTCTGCGCCTCCATGGGTGTGTGTTAGTGTGTGTGTGTGTGTGTGTTTAACATTCCCACATTACGACCGGATTCCTTTCAAGGGCATCGTGCATACAACCTTTGTAATCTTACAAAGAGGAGTCTGTCTTTACCATATTCCCTGTGTTTGAAAGTGATGTCACAAGGAAAGAAGTGGCTTCTTTGAAAAAGCCGACGGAGGTGTCTTTTTTTTTTAACCTTCACAGTCATGAAGGGGCATTGATAGCAGCAGCATGCTTACTCGCCTCTCACAGGCTGAGGTCTGGGAACAAAATAGTGCTGATGACTTTAGATGTGTCTGAGAGGATAGTGGAGGGGAGCTAGCACTAGAACAAAATAAAAGCAGAACACTGGAATTGCCTGGTCCTGCTTGTATTGCTTTAAAAGGAACTTGTGATTTTTGCTGTGTCTACTGATCTGTCTTTGTTACCGCACAAAGGATATACACACAAAACCAGGCCAGTAATCATGTAAAGTAGCATAGTTGCGCTTTTTTTTAAAAGTCTGTTAACCACCTCAAGGACATTAAAACCTGAAGGCACACAGCTGTATATGCACATTCACATGGAAGCTCCAATTCATCTAGCATAACTAACTGGAATAGTGGATTTCATAGCTTCCCTTGTGTGCCATCATTAGCATGACATAAAGTTTGGATCATATCAAATTAAAGCAGAAGTAAGTGATATATTAGTGTTAATATAAGTCTTAAATAGTTATATCTTCCGACAGCAATCACTTACATAGAGTGTTTGGACCGAAACACGGGTCTGTCAGTCACTCTGCTGTGCTCTGAGCCGAGGAGAAAACTTTTCTTGTATCCTACAGTTTTTATCCAATGAGGAGAGAGAACGGCATGCAGGGCTGTGTGTGCAGCCAAGGGATGCGCGTGAATGTGGTGACGTAGGGACGAGGACTGTTATGGTGCGTTCAAGGCAGCCCGTAACTCGTGTTTTTCCGACCTGTGAAGTCATACCAGTTCGATCTGGTACGAGTTCACGGGTCGGAAGTTACGAGTGGCCGTTATAGTGACTTTCACAGGTAAAACAGGTCGGAAAAACACGAGTGGGTTGCCTGGAACGCTACAAAGTCGTAAGTTGTGACTTGAAGCTGTAACTTACGGTTTCAAAAGGCCTGCCTGGAACGCAGCATTAGCAAAACGACCGGATCGCTTACTTCTGCTTTAAGTGCATCAAGTCTAAAGATGCAGCCTCCGAGCTTACTGCAATGCATGTTTCTCCTTAAGGTAATGATATGAAAGTGAATTAAACAGACAAGGAGAAAGCAAGGATTAGGAGACAGAGGTAGGAATGGAGGCGAGACACAGTGAAAGACATAATCATAGCAAATGTGGGAGTAGGTACATTAAAACTAAAAGAAAAAACAGTGACTAATTTGTCTGGAATAGAATGTATGTGTGTCTGTGTGCGTGTGTTTTAGCTTGGTGTTTTACCAGATACCTCAAGGATCTGATGGTTGGGGTAAAACTCCAGTTACAGGGTCCGGGTCAGACTGAAGTTCACTTCGATGTTAGGATGAGGGAATATATTATATTTGGGTTTCCAGTGAATATAATAAAACAACATGGACTGTGTGTGTGCGCGCGTGTGCATGTGTGTGTGGAGGTTGTCAGGCAGTCAGGAACAGTGTCATCCTGTTGCTATGAGACAGCTGGTCTCACCAGAGGGGGCGAGAGGGAGGGAGGGAGAGAGAGAGAGGGAGAGAGAGAGAGGGAGAGCGAGAGAGAGAGAGAGAGAGAGAGAGAGAGAGAGAGAGAGAGAGAGAGAGAGAGAGAGAGAGAGAGAGAGAGGGAGGTTTGCCAGGACCAGCTCTACACTTTTCTCGCCCCTCGGCACAGTTTCTGTCTGGTGCCAACTTTGGGTTAGAACTCACCAATTACTATTCAGTAAACATGTTGTTTAAAGCATGTTGTTCTGTTTACTGTAACACAGAATGTGAACTTCCTACAATGGAGGATACAAAGAACAAACAGCAAGATTTCAGCAGCAGACTGAAACCTGCCGTCTAAGCTGAGGGGCTGTGGCACAAATGTCACTTTTTTCTCTGTGTCACTGTTGTGTTGTCTTATTTGTGTACTCCATGATCAACCTCGTGCACTGTAAACTGTATCTTTCATAATTCTGAATGATGATCCAATCCAATATGTTTCTTTATCAAGAATCAACAAAATAGATTTAGTGTTAGTTCTTTCAGCAACCACTCTCTGTTACCTTACCTCATTCGTATGACATATACCAAATGAATAAGTTATTTAAAGGTTTAATGATTACCAGTGTGGGGGGAAAAGATTATTATTCTAAAATTGAAAAATAAATAGAAAGTTGCAAGCAGCTGGCATTCTGCTTTCAGAAAATAAGCAGGAGTGAGAGGGACGCATGAAGAAGAGGAGAAATGGAAATTAAAGATAAAATTAAAAAATACATGAACAAGGGGATGAGGGAGAACATAAATTGTGTTTGTTCAGTGGACAGCATGCAACAGCCGACAATGCAATAGAGAAGTTTTTCTGAAGAGCACGCCAGTGTTGGGGAAACAGCACAGTGGCGTTTCCTTAAGCGTCCACACAGAGCAGGAGCTGGTGGGCTTACGTAAGCCAACATTCGTTTGCCATGTGTTGGTGCCAATTTATCATATGCGGGGGGAGTTTATTTTACATGTTAAAGACGCCCCCAAACACATGTTAACCTCGCAGCAAAGCAATACAAAAAACAGATTGGAGGAATGACAACACACCCTCAGAAACAAAACATTAACAGTAACAACTTGTTTTGTTCTTCATGTCATGGGTTGTTGTTACTGTGGTCCTTTGCAAATGACTGTGAATGGGTTGTTGAGATTCTTGAAGGAACAGGGGGAAAAAGAGTTCTGATTTTAAATAGGTGATAAAAAGAGAGGAGGAGAGAGTCAAAAATATAAACGCAGAGAAAAGATGAAAAGGAGAAGAGAGGAGGAGGGTAGACAGCAAGGAGGATTTAAGGAAGAGAAAGTGTGTGTTTGAAAGAGAGGGAGAGAGACTCAGAGAGAGAAAAGGGGAGAGAGGCAGTGTTCATCTATCCCTTTTCTCTCTCTCTCTTCTATCTGGAGCTGAAGGCAATAATATGATGATTGGGATATGATCTATATAGGTTTGGCCTTGAGCAGGGATTGCTGTCTGGTTAGGCTGCACACAACAACACTGACACACACACACACACACACACACACACACACACACACACACACACACACACACACACACACACACACACACACACACACACACACACACACACACACACACACACACACACACACCATCCCACTTTAATCTAGCATGCATTTAGACTAGACAGACAATTTTGTCTTGTCCTGTAAATATGTCAACGGTCCTCTCTCTTTCCCTCCTCTCATTTACTTTTCTCTCCATTCTATCTCTTCATCTCACATCGTTCACTCCCTCCATCTCTTTTTCTTCTTTTTTTCCTTCTCTCCTGTACAGTTCACCTTTCCACTCCTGTCTTCTTCACCTTCTTTCCCTCTCTTCAACCCTTTTCCATCTAATCTTCTCTTCTTCCCCTCCACCACCTCTTTGCCTTCTTGCCGTACATTTATCTTCCTTCCCCCTACCCTGTGCACACGGCACACACACACACACACAGCTGCGTCAAGAAGGCCAAGTGTGTGTGTGTGTGTGTGTGTGTGTGTGTGTGTGTGTGTGTGTGTGTGTGTGTGTGTGTGTGTGTGTGTGTGTGTGTGTGTGTGTGTGTGTGTGTGTGTGTGTGCGTGCGCGCGTATGTGTGCTATGTGTGTAAGTATAAGTGTGTGTGTGTGAGCCAAGATTGTGTCACAGCTTGAGTGGTCTGACTTTTCTTGCTCTGGATCAATGAACACAAAGAATGGTGTCCCACATTGCCCCGAGGAATTTGTGTGTGCGTGAGTGCCTGTGTGCGTGCGTGTGTGTGTGTGCGTGTCCATGTGTTTGTGTGTCTATATGTGTGCGTGGATGTGCTCCTTGTTTTGATTGAGCTTCCCAAACAAGTACATCTAACATATTTCCTGTCAACACTGTGGTAGTTAGAACTGCCATTGTGTTTTTTTTACTGTGTGTGTGTGTGTGTGACCACTGACCTATGTGGTTTGAGGCCTGTAGCAGTAATCCATGCTAGAGGCTGGAGGGGAAAAAATGGGAGGGTGGTCACTATACGGATCAATATGTCAGCAGTGCACAGTTGTTCTCCGTCTCTCTCTCCCTCCTTCCGTCACCACGGCCACATCCCACCCTTTATTCCGTCTCCATCACCATCTTTCCCTTTCTGCATCCCACCTACTACTTCATTTGAATTCCCTCTCTCTCTCATTACACACTCTCTCTGTCTTTCCACTTTTTCCTCCCTGCTTTCATTTTTCACATGCAGCTCTCTGTCTGTAAATCACTCCCCTCCCTCCTGTCCCTTTCCCCCCCTTAACTTATCTTTCTTCGGTGCCAACTTCCTTCCCCACATCCCTCTCCCGTGGCTGCTTGCCATTCTGTGAATCTATTTTTCTCACTCTAAATCACTGTCTTCATCACCTCTCACCATCCTCCATCTCTCTCTCTCTTTCTACTCAGATAGCCAGTCTCCCTCTTTCTTCCTCACTCATTCTTTCTCTCTCTCCCTCTCCCTCTCCCTCTCTTCATTCTCAAAGGCAGGAGTCTATATTTTTTTTCAACATTTTAGCATTTTACTTACTTCTATAGCTTCACTGGATTAACATAGCAGTCAGTGTTTTGTAGAATACAAACACTGTGTCACCTTAACACCTCTGGCCATTGGTTCACACTCCCTAAAACATCCTGTCTTCACCTTTTAAAGACCTGTTGTTGTGTCTGTTGTGAATTGAGACTTACCCGTCTCTGGGAGAAGGGCTGGGTGGATGAAAAGTTCAGTAAAGCTGCCAGTTTCTGACTGGTCACTGTCTTTGTCCATGTGAAGAGCAGAAGACACTGACAAACGCAGGTGCACTGTCAAATATATTCATGTCAGTGTTGTGTGTGTTTGTTTTTTTTTTTTTTGCTTGTTTATCTGGATGTTCATTTTTCTGACGTGTCAGGGATTTGCAGGGACTTGACCAAAATGCAGACTAAGACAGGGATGGTGGACAAACGATAAGATACTTGGAAAAGTGCAATCGAATGCCACTTCAAGTTGGAGCTCCCACTCAGGAAAGTCGGAGAAAAAAGGATCGGTTGTCTGACATCACACAGCAATATGCCACACAGTAAAACATCAGTTAAAATGCATTTAAATGTCAAAATGCATTAAAACATTATGAAATATACTATCTATTTTCTTATGCTTACAGAGTAGGCTACCTTCTGATGTTGTGGAACACATTTTCTCTTCGATTTAAAATAATCTGTTTTATTATTTTAAAATGCTTCTTTCTAAATTGTTTGTGTGCCATTTGAAATGTTTTAATGCCTTACAGTACGTGAAGCACTTTGAATGTAAAGTTTGTCCCCATCCACCATGTTTTTGGTTATTCTGGCGTGGTGCGTCTTGAACACTTTTAAGACGAAGATCAGAGTTTTCAAATGGGAGATTCGGAGTTGCAAGTTGTCACATAGGGTTAGGCACGAGACACAGGTGGGGTAATCAACACAGATGAGACACCTAAAGTAATGATAAGAGGGAGAGCACAGGAAGAGAAGACACATGGAATTTCACAATAAGACAGGATAAACAGGAAACCAGAGACAAACCATGACAAGATGTTATTAACTTTTTAAAATGTGTCTCCTTTTTAATGATTGGGTTTACAGTGTATTTCTCTCTCCATTCCTCCTCCCTTTGCTACCGTCCTGCATTTAAAGTGCTTTTCAGGAAACTGTGAAAAAGAAAAGATGTTTGATCAAAGGAATTGTTTGGACAAGACCTGACAGCCTAAATCACTGATGACTGCTGCATATACATATGCTGTCAAGTGCACTCAGACAGACAGACACACACACACACACACGCTTATACACGTAAACAAGTATAATGCACTGACACACGCTTTGACATTTCACATTCTCCTTTTTTCTCTTCCTTTTTTGATGGAGGGAGATTCAGAGATTAGCCTCAGGCGCTTTCTCTTCTTTCAACACTCCCACTCGTTCCCTCTGCACCCACCCCCTCCAGTTTCCTCCTTCTCTATCTGTCTGAGTGACACTGGGATAGACTTTGTCAATTTAACTCCATGCACCAAGAAGCCGACACAAGAGTGTCTCATATGCACATGCACATGAACACACCTCAACGCCCTGCATGTGTTTATGTGGGCGTGTGTCACATGAGACCACAATGATCCAGTCTGAAACCTGGCATCTCTAGGGCCAGACTCTCATCCGGTTTGGCTTTCATCTCCCTCTTCTGCTGTTCCTCCTCTCTCTCCTTCTGTTCCTCAGGGACAGAGCTTCCACCTCTCATTTCTTTAATTATGCTTTTTAATTTTAACAAGCCCCAAGCAATGTTTTCTGGATGCATTAGTCTGACATGCAACATGGAGAAAAGAGACATGTTGTTCAATACACATTTTTTTTGTTGTGTTCTTAATTAAAATAAATAAATAAATACAAATTATTTTGGGCATTCAACTACTGACATTTTTCACTCTGGAGAGACACAGTCAATGTAGCTGAGAGTGTTTGCATATTAAATATCATATCTTTACCCCTCATGGGCTACAAATGGCTCCAGGTCTTGTGTGCTTTAATTCACCTCTCGGTTTTGAAGTGTTTCTTTACACCAGCTAAAAAAGATTCCAGCAAAAACACTGAAGTAATGAATCCAGGACTATCTGTCATTTTGGACTTGTCTTCACCACCACCACCACCACCACCACTCCCTCTCTCCTCCTCCTCCTCCTCCCCCTCTTCCTCCTCCTTCTCCCATTCTGATTAATATTCTGCTCACTTCAGCTAAAAAAACACACCCAGTAACCTCCACTCACAGTATAGACACTCCAAATACCAACAAGAGCAGCCAGTTCACTGCGCATGCACACACACACACACACACACACACACACACACACACACACACACACACACACACACACACACACACACACACACATGCAGTATACACACATGCACACACAACTGACAAACTGAATGAAAGGCATAACTATCTCTCTGGGCATCAATTTGTGTAATTATACACACCATTTTGATTACTTTGTCTTTTTGTTTGTTTCATCAGTATAATACATAACACAGACCCTGAGCCCAAATTGAACTGTTGTCTGGCGCGTGTTTGGCTACCAAGGTGCTCTGCTATTGTGACTTTTAATGAGTTTTTTTCTGTATTTGTGTAACAGAGAAGAGCAGAGTTTCAGGTTAACTTGAGCGCTCTATTCGGGTCTACATGACAGCTGTATTTTATCTACATTACAAACAGGGCGGGGAAACCTGTGTCTAACTGATGAAAGATGTCAGCAACATGCAAACAGACAGTTTTAAACAAAGTTCCTGCAGTCGCACAGGTAGATGTGATTGGACCATTTTAATCTAGATCAACCTGGGCCTCATACTGAGACTCTGTGTCTCACTGCTAATTCTGAAGTAGGACATGCATGTTCAGAACAAATGCTAAGATAGATATTATTCATTTTGATGTGGTGAACTACTTTGCACCGACACCAGACTGTGGTCCAACTTGACGTTCATTAGGGAGCGTTAAGACGATATGGCAGATGCTGCATCCTCTCTGGCCTTCACCCGAATAAGACAGCTGAGTCTGTGGTGTAAAAAGGGACGCGAGGGAACAGTGTAACTCGGCTGCTGACTAAGATCTTTGCATATAAGTAGCTGTTTTGGAAGACACATTAATTCAGAGTCCTTCACGAGGGGGTAGTTCATGAGGAGGTGAGTACATTTATCACGAATGCTTTCTTTTTAATTAGGTGTAGCAACTGTGTGTTAGCATGGCTTTGTTTCCGGTTGCTAGCTTATACGAAGTGGACCCCAAGGCTTTGTGAAAGGAAATGTAAGCCAAGCAGTGACTATTGGCAATCACTTTTTCCATGTTGTCAAACTGATTTCAAGCATATGATGACAAGTGGATCAATTTGTTTGTAAAAAAAAAAAAAAAAAAAAAGAACAGGCTCAACGGTGTCATCTGGGTGCTATTTCAGGAGTAATTAAGAAGGATATGGCTTCAAATAACAAAGTGAATCCTCTTCTCGTTAAAGCAACGTCTCCATACTGGGAGGAAGCAGTCCCTCTGCAGCGAGCACACTTCACAGACGTTGGGGGATCAGGGAAAGCACGCAATAAAGCTTCACTAAATTAAAATCAATCCAAACTCAGGCTGCTGTTTCTCACCTCCCAACATGTTCTCTCAGACCTGCAAAGCTCTCTCTCCATTACAATCTTCAATCTCTCCATCCCTCCCACTGCCTCTCTCTGGCCTGCTACACAGTCCCTGTCCCCATGTCCCTGTGAAGCTTGTAGCAAGGCCCTCTGCTCATGGACCCTTTCACACACGTGCATGCTCCTCTTGAGAAAGTGGAGAGGGAGGAAGAGACATGAAAAGGAAGACAGCAGGGATGCATGTAACACTATGTCAGGTTTTCAGTGCTGTGATGTCCTCAATGATTTTCTACAGATGACAGCCAAGTAGGTGCAAATCATTTTCCTGAAGTTAAAGGACAATTCCAGGCAAATTCAACCTGGGGCTATATTTTCTTAATATTTTAGGTCTAAAAGAAGGATTGCTCCTGTTTTGCAGAAGTTCTGTCTGTCACGCCAAGGCAGCAATGAATGGGAGCGGACCAATATTATTCTGTTTAGGCTGTTTACATCCCACAAAACTACATCTTTTTTTTCCAAAGACAACTAGGGCTGGGCACCGAACTTCAGTTCTTTTATGGCACCGACTGATATGCTTCATTGCTCCGGTAGTACCGAGTATCAAAACATGCCTCGTCTTTCGGTGTCAAGTTTCGGTACCCAGAGGTTAATCACATGATCAAGATCTGATAATGCTGCTGTTGATTGGCTGTAACGTTACACGTCGTTGCGGCATTTCATTGGGTGACCAAATGTCCTCTTTTACCTGGACATGTCCACTTTTCACGTCCTGTCCAGGGCGTCCAGGTTTTTTAAAAAGTATAAATTCATGAAAATGTCCGGGTTTCATTTGTTTATCATGGGGCCATTAAGCATGTGCTTAAATTGACTGGCGCTTTGCACAGAATACTCCGGTATTTCGTTGCGTTTGACTTAATCCCCAAGAGGCTGCCTCTCTGTGTGGCTCTGCGACGCGCACATACAGAGGGAGCAGATGTCGGAGCAGCAGCGTTGCCTCTGCTCACAAAATGCCGAAGCATAGCTGTACATAGGGGCGGACCGGACATCTGTGTGCTCTGGAGAATCACAACATGGCCGGCGGCCACCACGAAGTCACCGTTTGTTTTTGTTTTCTTAAATAGGCCTACCTGACAGCCATGTTTAGGGGAGACCAGGGACAGTTGTAACACTTTTTGCATTTTTCTCAACAAATCAGAAACCCTTTAGGCACTAGAATATCCAATTTAATATATTGACTATTTAAAAACCTTAATGTGTTGATTATAAAACTTATGTATGAAAGTACTAATATTTTCAGGTTGCAAAATTCTGTGACTGCAGTGTAGTTGTAACACATGCCAGGGTGATCTACCTGTTGACCCTGTGAAAAGTCGCTGGTTGGAATTCATCGCTGCTGTGGCGATGCAAGGATGGACAGAACTACTGCAAAACAGGAGCAGTTAAAAAGAAAATCGTCAGATTCCTTCTTTTAGACCTAAAATATTAGGAAACTATAGCCCCAGGTTGAATTTGCCCGGAATTGTCCTTTAAGGAGAGTAAGAGAAAAAGAAGCATGGAATTGAATCCTTTGTGAAAGAAAAGTAAACTGTAGACTACAAAATGTTCACTTTTGGGTGTGAAAAACCTTTATTGTGAAAAAAAAAAGTGAAAAAACAATGCCATATTATCAATGCAGTGGCATTCCTGATAGGCATATAATGTATATAACCTCAGTTGTAACAAGAACCTTGGGTGTGTTAAGCTAGCAGTGGCTGATGTAGCCTCAAACAGAGAGGAGTAGCAGACTGTGGAGGTCTAGTAAACTCATTCCCTGTGGAACCACAAAATATAGGCAAGGAGATATTTTTCCACATATACAGAAAATATGTGTAATGTGGGACTCCTCCTTTAATGTGAATTATTAGTTTAACCATCTTGGATGAATAAGAACTGCAGAGCAGACACACATGTACTACACACAAAAATAAGGATAAAAGAGAAATACCATCTCCCTTTTGCCTTGCTACCGTTGCTGTTCCTCTCTGTGTGTGTATGTGTGTGTCTCCCTGCTGTCAGTCTCTTTCTTGTTGTGTGACTTGACTTCAGGTGGGTGTTTATTTTGTTTATTTATTTATTTTTGTGTGAGCTGAGATGAAAGATGTGGAAGCTTTACACTGATCTGCTCTGTAGGGGGACAACAGACCTGAGCCCAACTGGTATTGATTTTTAGGGGCGGATGTTGATTCCGACTTTAGGGAGTAAAAATTTCAGATACTGATCAGCCAAATTTTCAAAAAGATATCGATATATATAGGTCTTGTACAAACAACACATTCTATATTCTACAATTTCCTAAAATGATGTGTGTGTATGTGTGTGAGTGTTTACATGTGTATACAGTAAGCATGTGTAGCAGATTGTAGTCTTTCACCCATCACTGGGCTCATAGCACCCGTGGGCTCAGTTACTGATCCCGGTTTTTTTCACTGTTAGCTGGTAACAACACATCACAATAGCCTGTTTTGTCAATGGCCTACTTATCTTTTCACAGCAAAACCTGCCACTCACACTCATTCACTCACATCTCATTCTAATGTTGTCACACTAAATTTATTCAATTTCCATGATGACACATTAGTCAGAACTGTATCCTTATGCTGGGGTGAGTCAGTGGTTTTAGGATGATAATCATGTCGGTTCAGAAATATTCTCCTACAGTAACATTGTGGCCAATGTTACACACGCATACACATGCACACACACACACAAAGGTTATTAAATGCATTGTGTAATGCTAGACAACAGATTTCAGCATTCTTGCATAAACTGTTTTGCATTTGTTTGTACAACCTGTTAAAAAAAACTGTTTGTTGAAACTCAGCTCAGAAATAAAAAAACAAAACAAAACAAAAAAAACATTTAAAAAAGCAATCATCTGTCCAATTACTTGAGAAGAACATGGCTGCCTAGATAAATCTATCTTTTCTGATATCGAGTTAAAAACAACATGAAGTCATAAGGCTACAGACTATGAAATATTACTCTTGTAAATAATGACAAGTTTATAAACTTTTTAATAGTTCTTTCATTATCTTAGTCACTTTTAACTGACACAACAAGCAGACTTCATGTACTGTAGCAGCTTGAACTCAAATTACTCACTGTTGTGATTCATTCACACTTCAACAAATACCCATTAAATGTGTGAAACAGTGTCTTAATCATAACTTGAATTAATTATGGCTAAAAATACACAATAACAACAGTGATTGTCAAACAGAAAACACTCATAGAATAATGCTTCTTAATAACTTTTTCAACTGTCATAGCCCTATGTTAAGCTACTTAGACAATTTACAAATTCACTCAGTCCCTGTTTGCTCTCCAAATTGATTCCTATTTTAGATTGATTGAATTGACCTGAGACCTGGTGGAGACAGAGACTGACTTGATGATGTAAGTGCAGTCCAAATAGCAATCAGTCAGTGTCTATCTCAGTCAGACCATATCCTGCCCATACGCTGACTCCAGGAACTTCTCCTTTCAACTTATCTCTTTCACTTCCCCTTGTCTGCCTGCCAGACTGGAAGAAAGAGCAGTGGACTGGGCAAATGCCTTGGCCTCTACAGGGTATTCAGACATACAGTACACACACACACACACACACACACACACACACACACACACACACACACACACACACACACACACACACACTGAAAAAGCCACAGTTTTTGTTTGGAAACAGTTTCATCTTTAGCCCATTATTTACAGTCTGCTGGTGACAACTCCCTACTCTGTATATGGATCTGATGGGTGTGTATATGTGTGTATGTGTGTGTGTGTGTGTGTTTGTGTGAGTATGTGATGTGGCTCTCAGCACCACAACTTTGAGCATTGATGTCAGCTTTCTATTTCTTTTTACACTGGAGACTATAGAGGAAGGGCTCTTGGTTAAACTTTCCCTTACACACATGCATGTATGTAGACTGTGTGTGTGTGTGTGTGTGTGTGTGTGTGTGTGTGTGTGTGTGTGTGTGTGTGTGTGTGTGTGTGTGTGTGTGTGTGTGTGTGTGTGTGTGTGTGTGTGTGTGTGCTTAGAAAGCCTGTCGAACCTCTGTAGTACTTGTAAAAAAAAGTTATTACTTACCTTCACTCATTATTCTTCTATTTTGTCCTGCAAAAATGAGAAATGTACACTGTAGGAAAGATATGTTCACAGCAAGAGGCTGATTTTAATCAGTGCTCCTCCTCAGGCTGCACTCAAAAGCCTTGGAGCATATTGTGTCAGCCTAAACATGTCGCTATTTAACAGAGCCACATGCGTTCACAGTCTTCACAGCTGCCTTGAAGTAGCACATTTAGGTGTCACATATCCTAATGTGCCTCGAATTAACAGTGAGATGTATGAAGGTGTGAGCTTGTTGAAGCTGTGGTTGATTAAACACACTGGTTACAAAGAAAATGACAGGTGCTGCTGTTGTACAGTAGCTAAGGTAAGCAGACATAGTAACAAGCGTCTTTATCCTTAAGCAACATCAGATCATAACCGTGTAGAGTTTAGTCCAACCGTGGACAATCCTGTTCATTTTCCCTGCACACCAGCTCTAATGGTTGTCGACCTGTTCGTTGCCCCAGGGACCATGACCGCATTGATCACATCAGAGATAAATAGATGCATGTAATTGTGACAAAGGGGCCTAAGATTATCTTGCTTTTAATGCAAATGCATTAGGTTCCTTTAAGGCTCATGCGGGCCGGGCCTGCCAGGATATGAGCTACTGTATAATGTAAATGGCAGAATTATCAATCTGCTTAATTATTATTATATAACATTTTTTATCAGCGAGTTAGTGTCATCTTTCTAGACCATCCCCATTAGTCCAGTGTCAGAGACACATAATGAGCACACTATATTTGCCTCCTCTGACTGTTGCAGCCAATTAGAAACCTCCATCCTGGCCTTGGTGCAGTATCCTTGTCAGTCAATAGTGTGTATAAATGTAACTCAGGGCAGAGCAGGCAATTAGTTATATTTAAGCTGTATTTTTCAAAACCAAGAACAGAGTGTGCTGAAGAAAACTTGAAGACTGGAGACAGCATGTTCTTTGTTTCTCTAGCTCCAACTCTCTCTCGCTCGCTCGCTCGCTCGCTCGCTCTCTCTCTCTCTCCCAGTGATCATTGCTTCTATTGATGAGCAGAGTGAGTCTCAGTGCGTCAGTAAGATCTCCAGTAAGAACTCCTCAATCGATTATACAGGCTGGATGAGAAGTTGCAGAACAAAAGTGAGAATGAAGGGACGGGGGAGACAGAGAGAGAAAGTCAAGAGGATGGTGTGAGGCTGCCGGAGCACTGACTTTGCTGAAGAGAGAATAGTGAACAAGTAATAACTCCTCTCCCTCGCCCTCTGTCTCTGTCTCCCTCCCTTTTCTCTTCCATTTTTACTTAGTGAGCAGGAAGTCTGACCTGGTCGAATACATCAAAGACCATCCAGGAGTTTGCCTTTTTTTCCCCACTGGTCTTTTATTAAAGTAAATGAGGAAAGAGGTTAATAAGTGAAGAAGGTGCCAGGAGTCAGGAGATGGGAGGAGGAGAGGAGAGGAGAGGAATTTGTCATGCACCAAGACTACAAATCAAACTAAGACCATTTTGATGTTTGTTTAAAATTATTATCACAGTATTTTTTTCAATTAATAAGTTAAATTCACCATGTTAACTGAAGCATATGAGTAAGCACATACGCTGTGCTCATCACTGCAGCCCATGAAAAGGAAATTACCTGAACAGATGGTGGTGGTGTGTAAATGTACATTGTCAGTCATCATCACAACCTTGATAATCAAAAACTGATTGACAAACATGGATGGTCCAATGTGAACAGCGTAAGAGCCACTATCAACATTGCAAACCGCACAAATTACGTTAATACAAAAACACTGAAAAAGAAAAACAGCAAGCATAAAAACAAAATAATGACAATAAATACACTGTTTTGTGGAGACTGTATTTCGTGTGCAAATGGTAATTCCCTGAGATTTTGTATGTGACATCATTGTTGATGCTTTCAAGTGCTCGCATGTGTCGCGATTAATTCATTAAGATTAGCAAAATGATCTAGTACAGAAAGGTAATTTGACAAAAAATATCCCCAAGTCACATTGATTAATCCAGATACAAAATAAATCCTGCTGCCAAGCTTGTCATTAATTGCAGTTTGAGGTGAAGGAAGAGACGAAGGAGTGATGCAAGGAGAGTAGATGAGACAAACTGGGTGGAGAGGGGATGAGATGGGAAGAATCGAAGAGAGGTGATCCGAATGGAGGAGAGGAGAAGGACATGAAGAGAGGAGAATAGAAGAGAGGAAACAGGAAGCATGGGGAGGGTGAGTGGAACATGAGCCAAAAGAAAGTGAGGAGTGGGGGGGGGGGGACTGCAGCAGCGATGTTAAATGAGAAGGGATGCAGTGAAAGAGAGAGAGATTCCCCACCCTTCCTTTTCTCCTTAGTCTTTTTTCCTTCATCTGCTGTCATTTTTCCAACAGGCAATTATATATTATGAATAAATGCAATGATAGCTCCGTGTGGCCTCGCTAATCTGAGGTGAAGTTTCGAAATGTGTCACTGTTATTCATGCATTAAACGGAAAGAAAGCTCTTTCACTTACAGTAAGCATATATCCTCAACTTGTTTTGCAACATTCATTCATTCATTCATTTTCTATACCGCTTATTCTGCACTATGGGTCACGGGTGAGCTGGAGCCTATCTCAGCTGACTTCGGGTTTTGCAACAATCAACATCAATTTACAATTCACAGCATTCTGGCAGTTAATCACTGAGCGTACAGTACATCACACCGGCCTACCCAAGGTTTTCTTCTTCCGTGGCTCTATGAGAAGAAAGTCTAAGAATGGGGGGCACAGGCATAAGCACAATCGGTGAAAAGATGATTTTATTTCCAGCTATTGGTCCGAGAACTGTCAGGGAACTCTTTGCAAATGTAGCAGCGAGCAATGCTTAAGGTGGCCAAACACACACACATGCAGGCCCAGTGATGATAGTGTTGGAGGAAAAGTTGGCGTGAAATGAATTTCATGAGAACCAGCTGCATTAATTTTCATTTGGCACATACAGCTGATCTGGAAATTCTACAGATCCCATAAATCAGAGGGATTAATTATTTGGCAGCAAAGTAAATTAAAAGTATTAATTATACGGACTTGCCGCACAAAATCCTAAACCGCTGATTGCTTTGCTGTAATCTGGATGAAGACACTGATTTTCTGCTGTTTAATGGCTGAACTGCAGGTGTCTGTGGACGTTTGATTAATATTATCATGATTAAGTCCTGCCTTGATCATATCATGAAAAACATGAATATTTTAACTGTTGCAGATGACTGTCATGTGCTGCATAAATTGCTCAATTAGGAGAGACTCATTTGTGCAAACAAATAAACTCGTACTGTCATGTGCAAAGCAAGAGTGAGAGATGTGAGCGATTGGATCCAACAGTGATGTCATCATGTGGAAAAAGAGGGTCAGGTTAGGATATTGCGAGAACTGTGACTGCCCTTACTCTGGGGTTCATTTAAATCACAAAATACTTTGTGAGTTAAAACTTTGCACACCATGCCCACAAAATTTAGAAATTTGAATATTTATGCTTATCACTATATGAATCAATTTGTTGTTCTGAATTTACAGTGGCAAAACAAACAAGTGTCAAAATTGCTGTCACAGATTTGAAAATAATCATAGATATGAACCGTGTTGTGTGGACTGAGGATAAATGAAGGATTGTCCGCAAAACTCTAATCTTGCATATTTTGCTGCAGTTGCAAAAACAAAACATGAGACAGACATTAGCACCACTTATCATCACCACTGGGCTTTGGCGTGTCTCTTTAGTACTGAAAATGTGAACAACTGTGCCATGTTTTATACATCCTTTACAGTGGAAACCACATTTGAAGATAAGAGAGACAAAAGAGAAATAAGGTTGAAAAATATAGATCATAAGATTAAAAATTCAGAAGCAAAGAAGAAGAAGTACATTAAATATGAACTGGTCATATGAGATATATCATCAGGGTTATTTTTTCATTTTGTTAGAGTAAAAGACAATGGATACATTAGATATATTTTGAAAATGTTCCCCGTCCATGTCCTCATGAAGAGAGTCGATGCTTCCCTGCTCTGTGCACCACCACCTCCTCATATCTATTCACGCCTCGAGTGCAGCACTGCAAATCTGAGTAATTACATTTAATATTTTAGCCACTTTGCTGACGCTCTCAGCCACAGTGGCTTACAGTAAGTCAAAACATTAGCGTCACTGAACATCCTCATATCACTATCGCTGCACTAATGACATGAACATTCCCCCAGTGAAAGAAAGTATTCTCCATTTCAGTCTAGCCTTGGACAAGCTATGAAAAGCCAAGTGGGATATGATGTGTGGTGTGACTATCATTTCTTTATTATTTCAACTCTTATTCTTTGTTCAGTGTCTTGGTTGGATTCTTTTGTCCTTCCTCTTTTTTCTTATTTTTCACCATGGCTACTTCTCTCTCTCAGGTCTTTGATCTGAAGTGGCTCACTAAATAAAGTACATCCTCAAAGACCTCTGAAAGGACTTATAGAGCTGCCAACTATATTCACTTATCATTGGGTTTATGTGGATGTACTTGCTAACGGTGTCTGTATTTGTGTGTATGTGCGAAGGAGTGTGTATTATTTACTCACTCCCACTCTGGCCTTTATAACAGTCTTATGAGCGTTCAGTTACACAAAATTGGGAAAGGTATTCTCATTATACTGCTGGAGGAGAATTGTTGCTTTCTTTTGTGCATCAATTTCCTCTGTGTTTATTTTTGAATTTGTAATCTATTGCATGTAATGTACAGCTGACATCATCTCTCATGTCTGCAGAGCGCCTCACCACCCTGGGAGAGCGAGCCAAATCATCAGTAATGTGTTGTGGATGCCAGAAATGTAGCACCACAGGGAACATTAACCAGATTTTCTAAGCATTTCTGAACATCACATTGTCTAATTAAGTGTGATACCTTGCTGTAATTACTCCAAACAAATGAGACCATGATGAAGACAGTTGGTAGCTTCTTTCAAAGGCATTAACATTGCTACAGGAGAGTCAATTAATGAGTTCCTGCATTCTTTTTTTTTTTTTTTTTAAATGAACACCACTCACAAGGTCCTTAAACACCCTCTAAAATTACCTCAAGGTCCTTAGAACAGCAATGAAGCCAAAGAGTGAAGGTTACCTCTTTGTAGATTGAAAAATCAATGTCACTGTGGAGACTTTTTCACACATGGATCTATTATAATGAAAAGGCCGCGACAGCTTTCTACATTCTTGAAGTCTGTGATAAACCAGTGGGTTCACTTATAAAATATACCTCAATTGCCTTTTTTTACCCAGCAAGGTGAACGCAACAGTTCACATGAAGCAACAGATAAATTACATCTACACACAATTTTGTGATCTAATTTAATGGGTGTATATTTCTGAGATTGAAGCATCTGGAGCACAAACATCAGAAGGTAGACTCCAATCCAAATGAACCATATTAACATGATCAACATGGCTGTTTTCATACCACACCTTGGCAGATTCAAAGTAGAGCAAGAAATGGAGGAACCAAAGTGATGGTTGCCCTGCCTTCTAAATTTAACGGCAGTGTCATCCCTGCACTCCAAAATGACACATACACAAGCATTTCCTGGGTGACAACATTATTCTGCACCTCCCAAGACTCAGACCACAAAAACCACTATTGAAGAATGAATTTCTTTTATCTTGTGGGAGCACCAAGGTTTGGTTGGGGGGACATTCTTGATAATCAAAAACAGTGAACTGAGGCTTATTGGGTCTCGACCCACATATCCACCCCAACATCCTTCCTCAGTAGACCCTCTGTAATAAATTCACCTGACTTTCTCTTGCTCCCATTGTAATTACAAATAATTCAATTAAACCACAGTAATATCTCATGATTGTATCACCATTAATCACATTAGCATGAGTCTTAAATGGAATATGTTCATCCAAACTCAAGCTACTTTTAAATAATGTTCTGAATTAGCAATAAGAACAAATTAAACATATTGAGCAATTTTACAAAATGTTGTGAAGAAACCTTGCTGAGGGGCAGTGAAGAAAGTTATCACGACAGCAGCTGCCGATGCCATTTTCAAGGATTGTTTCTTTTATCGTATTAAGTGTATTTGAAATGGGAAATCCCAACATGTTCAACACCAAAGGCTGACCAGGCTGCAGGGCCATAAAGTTAAATAACAGACTCTTTCCTTTGCTTAATTTCTGCTTAGCTGTTCTTTACTGTTCATCGAGCGTGATAGCAATCTTGCTTTATGAGACTTTTGAAACACCAGTTAATGGATCAGCTCAAGAAAATGATGAGTATAAGAAAGAAAGCTGAGTGCTTTTCATTTTTTCCTTAATTGGGCACTATTGTTTAAGATCCTCGGTAGCATTTTTGTTCATGGTCTTTTTTTCATTGTGTTATTGAGCAAAGCTATCATATTTGTATTGCTGTTGTAGTCTGTATAAAAAACATATTTCTTTAATCTAATTCTACTTGATTGTTTACAAAGCTCAGAGGTGCACTTACTTAAAGACAAGCAGACAAACAAAAACCTCACTAGCTGCTGCAAAGGTCCACATACATCTCTGCAATGTGAGGAAGCCATTTGTCTCATTTTGTTTCTACTTAATTGCTTGGTATTTTTTTTCATGATGCCTGATGGGGTTCAAGCTGATCTAATAACACTGTGACAAATCAGCATTCACATCTCTCTTTCCAGTGTGACCACAGGGATGCTTTAGAGTCAACAATGATGATCTGATTCTGTTTAGTTCTATGAAATTACTTATTCTTCAGTATTTTTCATGCAATACGTAACTTCAATTCTGTTTCATCACTGAATTATAATTAAAATGTAATTGCATGTTTTTTTTTTCTGGGAAAGTAATTGGTATTTGACACACCAACAAACTTACTGTTGTCCTCTTTTTTTCCGGCTACATTCTTGCTGATTGTCTAATTGTTTGCCACATGGTTAGATGAAGGATTCAGCAGGCATATCCATCATGATTACTTTGTCATTATTGCACATCTGTCAGCAACAGAAGCGCTGATTCCATCTAATGCTTCCCGATATGTTTTAATTATTAATGCAGCTATATGACATTGCTGCATTCTGGATATTGACAGTTGGAGATGGTTGTGCTGCTGACAGGTGCTTTAGGTAGCATTGCACCAAACAGCAGTAGCACAGGTTTTATTATCAGAAAGTCTTCAGGGTCAGATGTTTGCACAGCTTTTAGCTTTCTTTTTCTGACATGATGATCATAATCACAGGTCTTACGCATCAGACATGAAGTAAATATCACTCTTGGAGCTCAAATCTTTTTCTCATTTTTTTGTTTGTTTTTTTGATCAGGCATTAGACAAAAAGTATAAATCACACTAACGCATGACAGAATGAAATCCACTATGGTTTCACTTCAATCTGTTCAATAAAAGGTGTTTGCTTTATTTCATGGTACAATATAATGGGGTTGGCAGCACAAAAAGCGATAGGATATTGTTAGATTCCCACACAGAGGAGCGAGGTTGAGAGATGAAAAAGAAGTTGAGAATTTTTTTAGCCAAAAAATGTCAGGGTGGTATGGAGAGCAACATATTCTTTGCAGACACAATCTTACTGTACCAATTAAACTACATAACTAACATAGAAAAGAAGTTAAGACTGTAAGTCCTTTTTGACCTGACTGACTAACAACGGTAATGATTGTTTGTAGGAATGGAGTAGTAATAATGATAGCTCTTGAAAATGGAAGCACTGCTTCAAAATACCGATAAGGTGGGATTTATTCTGGCAGCCACGTTTGGGTTCATTTGCCTAAAGTGTTGGGAGTTTTGGGTTCCATCCAGTTTCATCCACTTTAGTTTTTACGATCTGTGGGGATGTGTCTCAGCCTTGGATTTAAAACTAAAAACTTCTCTTGTCACAACAGTGATATACATGACTGGAATCAAGGGCAACGTTTCCCTTAAGTAGATGGGGTTCATTTGAATTCCACATGAATGTATGCAAAGTCTTAAAGACCCAGTTTGCCCACCCACTTTTTCACCTTCATAATTCCACATGATCAGTATTAACTTAATGTACGTTATATAGGAGATGTGGGCTTTCCAGGAAAAAGAAACTTAACTTTATGCTTTTCTGGTACCATATCCGTCTTTTATGCTGGTGCCTGTTTCCCTAGGATTTTACATCATTTTTTATTCAGTGTGATGTGACTTCACAGACTTTGTCAAATTTAAGTCCTAATGCGAATTAAGAGCAACTACAGTGAATGTTAGTTTTCACCCCAGCATGGTGTAGGCAGCTTTGAAGTAAGGCTGGACTTCACCCATGATGCTTTTTGAAGGATTGCTACACTTGTACTCTCGCTAGGAATTTTGGAGTGAAGGCATATATCACACACACACACACACACACACACACACACACACACACACACACACACACACACACTTAACTCTAACTCTCAGAATAGTGAGTCCTAGAGGGTGTCGGGCGATGACAGTCAAAGGATGAATGACCCAGGAGAATATCACTGAGCTGACACTCTGATAATTACATGCCAGTCTCACACACTCTCATTTCCGCCATTGACACACACAAACACACACAAACACACTACATAGGCCGGGTTCATAAATGAAGCACATGCATGCGCACACTGATCACAGACAGCCATAACTTGCGTCGAAGCATAACACACTGGCTGCACACTCACAAACAAACTGAGTTCAGTGTGTCTATACAGTAGCAGGAGCAAATTTTGACAGCATGGCCGACATACACATTCTCTCTCTCTCCGTCTCTCTCTCTCTCACTCACATACACATACACACACACACACACACACACACACACCAACACTAACTTGATGTATTTTCCGCATTGCGTCTCTCTCCAAATTCCTAACTGTGTTCATTTACTAGCAGAGGTCTCATCAAACTTTAACCAGGCAGCATAAACAGCTTCAAATGAAATAGAACACCACGGGCAGTTACACTGGGATTACAGTCATGCGCGCGCACACACACATTACACAATCCTTCACATAGTTACTGTACATGCTGTACTGCACTCACACTGTTAATTCATACATGTGGAAAAAAGAAAAAACACACGGGAAAGGAAAGTGTTAGGAAAGTGTGTGTGTGCGTATGCATAAACATACACATACACACCCATATGCAATAGAGAGGAAATGTAGGCAGAATGTTTTTGGTATTTTTAGAGTGGTCAGTCTGTGTGTGCCTGCTCGTGCATGCGTGTGCCATTGAGGGAAAGTCAACAGAATGAGGCAGTTGAGAGACTGTCATTGACTTATTTTCTCAGAAATCTGATTAAAGTCTGAATTCTAAAATGCCCCTAATCTTCTTCCATATGTTGCTCATCAGATTTGGTCTATTTTGAATTGTATTATTGACCTATTTTCTCACCGTTGTGTGGTTCCACGGTTGTAGCTGAAGCACTCATTGTTTGGGTTCTTTCCTTTTTCATCGTATTCTTTCGTCTGTCTTTTTCTGCGACTCTGACTCACCTGCTTCTTATCAGGGGGCCAGAAGAGACTTAATGTCCACATCCCACCTTTGTGATTGGTGATTTCTTGTCTGACGGTCAGCCAATAGTGTGTCAGTGTCCCATTAAGAGGCCACTCATTAATCACCACTAAACTCATTCACCCAGAGGCCCCCTCAAGACTTTATTGATGCCCAGCTTTTCAGGAGCCCATTGCCCCCCCTTTGTGACTCTGGGGAGAACATATGATTGGTTGTCCCAGAGATGAAGGCAGACATCAATTGGCTGTCATGATCACTGCAGGGTGTCACTGAAAATGAATGACGGCCCTCACCTGTCTTCTCTCTCTTACTCAATTGTTTCGAGGCTCCCAGTTGAAACGTGACATGTTGGTTGGGTGGGGTTTGCACTCTTTTTATTGCTGCATGCAAAGACACATCTGTGAAATGTTGACACGCCGTCAAAACATTGTTTGTACTCTTGAGCAGTTTTTCCACAGCCCAACTCAGAGTTGTCAATAATTAATGTGAGCGACAACAATCTACGCTTAATAACAGCCAGCCTTAGGGGGTTTCTGATCTTAGGAGTAGAGATCACAAAACAATATTGTTTGGTTTTCATTCACAGTCATTAATTAAGAAAGCGTTCCAGTGTGTTCATAGATCAGGGGAACTCCAGAGACATCAGATCAGTTGATCCATCTGATATTTAGACCATATAAGACTGAATATTTGACATCACTGAGCCTCTGTTCTGTCTAAAAAAATATCAGTGTTGCAACGTGACAAAAAAGTATAATTTATTTTTTGTCCTCCTTTTGTCCTTATTTGTTGATTGACGTGCTGTGTTTCCATGAATTCTGTGAGTCATGCTGCTACAACTTGAGCCCCACTTCCAGTTATATTAGATTATATTTTTGGTAAACTGGCTCTATCAACAGCAGCTAGTAGCAGTTCCTGTTTGTACCTATGGATGCATTGTGCTCATCAGAGATAATTATACCTTTGGAAAGTGAAAGTCACACAGAAGCTTAAAATGGGTATATTGTGTGTGCGTTTGTGTTCAGATTTGAGTGAGTTATGACACAAAAAGAATCATTTTGACACAAATTGTCGCATTTAGCCAGTAATTGTATTTAAGTACTGTGACTGCCTCAGGAGTGTGTGTCAGAGGCACTGCTGCTGTTGTATCTCCTATGCTGGTAAACAAGCTAAATCAGCAGGCCATACCACAATTACTGACTTCCCATTGATTTTAAAACACTGGAATGCACTTATCTTTTTCACCTCATGCAGTTTACCTCATGTCTCTCCCTCCAAGCTGCGCCTCAGGGTTTGAAAACCTCTGCTATGGTTCCTGCAATACCACAAGCTCATTGTTCATTTCATTGTTTGTGTGCTGTGCACATTGAATAACTTCTGGCATGTTTTGAAAAAACACATTCACATGAAACACATTGGAGATGTATCAATATTACTACTGTATGTGCTCACATAGTACATACTACTGTATCCCCGCAGTGATTACTAAATTCATTTTATGCTCAGTGAGCTGGTTTATTAAATGATTGTGAGTGAGTGTATTGCTGTTTTAATCTGACATAAAATTTATTTTTACCAAACCATCTTTTTGAATGATTAACATGGCTAATGACAACCAGCTGCTGGCGGCTTCACTTCAGTTTAGCATATTGTTTTTAATGGTATATTAATACAACCACTTCCCTTCTTATCATTCGTCATTTTTAACAGTGACCTCGTATCGTATCATGGGTTTATTAGCCTGGACTGCTGCCATTGGTCGGTCATGTGAATGGAACAGCTGCATCTTTTCTTTTATGACTGGGAGTCCTGAAAAGAGACAGGACAAGAAAAGGTTATTGGAAAATGTGCAAAAAAAAAAAAAAAAAAGGCAGATGCAAAGATGAGCAAAGCCAAGGGTTTGAGAAAAATTTGCAATATCTAGTGCTAAAAAAAAAAGTAGGTGTCGAAAAACATTAGGAAAGGACATTGAAAAGTCACTGAACCACTTTAGGGGCCACATGAAGTCACTGCAGAGATTATGGATTTGAAGGACAAACTTTTTCCATGTCCCCAATTAGAGCTCAATTTCAAAACGAATGACTCCCACAGGGACACAACAAACAATTAAAGGTTTCCCAATTTAGCTGATTCTGGTCTGCTGTTGAAGCCCACATCTTCATATTATCAAATGTGCATGAATAGGATAGAAGAATAGAAACACACACACACACACACACACACACTGTGGGCTGTGATTGCAGTTGGAATTAATGTTTTTTTATATAGATTGTTGATTGTATGATGGTTTGATTTATTTGTACATGATTATGCATGATGATTGTGCCGAATTATGTTGCATTTGATTCAACAGGGAGATTGAAACTGATTAAAATTCAGTACATTGATGCTGCTTGTAATGTTGATTTGCATCCTATAAGTTAAATAATATTACTAAATGGTTCCTGTTAACTCCAGATATTTACTGAGCTGAAATGACTCTGTATGAGTCAGTTTATCATTTGGCATCATCTCACGATATGAAGTCAGTGTTTGTTTTCGGTCCAGCTGGCTCACTGGTTTGGTTTATCTGTCTGATGTAACTCACTGTAACCACTGACTTCACTGTGCCACCATATGGCACTCAAGTGTGTATGTGTGTAAGTGACATAATGTGTTTACCTGTGCCAGACCCAAATGTGTGCAGATGACTTTATATGACTCATAATTCATAATTATGCTCGTATTTCTGTCTCCACTTCTTTGTCTTATGGCAGCTATGACCCTGTGTCTAACTGTAAACCGGCTCATCATGTTTGTCTGAAAGTAAAGTCTAGAGAAAAGGTCAGGGGAGTGTGTTTTCGTTTGAAGAAACGTGTTAAAGCAGTCATGGCTCCACTTCTATACTGTATCATTTTGGCATATGAGGTAAAGAGACAGCCTTGCCCTTAGAGAGAAGGTAAGCGGTGGTGTTTTGTCAAGCAGCAAATTTGTTGAGATCTCAGGGTTAGTGCTGTGTGACTCAGCTGGGCCCCGAGGAGGAGAGTATGAGTGCCAATACACCCATGCAGATTTTATCCTGTCTCCAGCACCTTGAAAAGAGCAACTATTCTGAAACAAAGTGTTGTCCTCTCTTCAAAAGTGTTGCACGCAGGTTGTTGCATCAGTGTGGCTGACCGAGGTGGAAGCATGCAGAGTGAGCAACTTTGTAAATTTCTTACTAAATGATTCCCAATGTAACTTTGTACAGTCTCATGCAGTCACAAGCTTTACACAGCGTAAGCTCACAAATGGGGTGTATGTGTGTGGAAACAAAACGAACACACTCTGTGCATCTGCATTATTTACCAGCCCATTAGTTCACTCCTCACATGTCTAAGCGTATAACAACTGTGGAACATAATAGACGATGCTAATTTGAAGTAATGCTTTTGTTTATTCTTGTTTTAAACATCCCAAAATAAATGCTAATCTATTAAAAGTCATTTTGTGTTGCATCAGTGGAGGACTACTTCACTTTTTACAAATGTCACATTTGTAAATGTGCAAATACTCCTGCCTGCGGTGTGTGTTGTGGTAAGCTTGCAAGTGTCTGTCTGTTTGCCTACTTGTGCTCCCTTCCCTCCCTTCCCGCTGTATCAAATGTCACATCTGCCTGTTTAAATGGCACTGACTTCACTTAACACCGTGACACTGCTGGGTCCTACTTCTTCTTTGGTACAATTGCCGCTGTTTGTTGGCAGAAAACACAGACGACAGAAGGTATGATGGAGTTATCTTCCAGTTTTCTCCTATTCTTAAATACTTGGACATACACATACACACACACACACACACACACACACACACACACACACACACACACACACACACACACACACACACACACACACACACACACACACACACACACACAGCATAGTTTGCCATGTCTCTGTCTGTTAAAGCTTAAGTCCACTTGGTCTAAAGTGAGTCTTTCTCAGCAGCTGCACAGGTCTCCATCAAAATCAATACAGAGAATTGGTCTACTGAATCCTCAGGGAAAGTTACTATATGGGAGTGTGTCAAGGTGTGTGTGTGTGTGTGTGTGTGTGTGTGTGTGTGTGTGTGTGTGTGTGTGTGTGTGTGTGTGTGTGTGTGTGTGTGTGTGTGTGTGTGTGTGTGTGTGTGTGTGTGTGTGTGTGTGTGTGTGTAAAGAGACATGGTATTGAGCCCAGAAGGCAGGAGTGAAGAGAGTAAGCTCATTGGATGCCATAATGGATTTCCATTCTCACTCCTCCTCCCGCAGCTCTCTCTCTCTCTCTCTCTCTCTCTCTCTCTCTCTCTCTCTCTCTCTTTCTCTATCTTGCTCTTCTCTCCCACCGTCTCTCCTATATCTCTCTCTCCCTCTCTCTTGTCTCTCTTCAATTCTGGAGATGACCTCACCTCCTCAGACTTCAGTCGTGAGACCTTAAAGCTGTCTAATCTCCTCCTCTCTTCACTCTCATCTCCTCCTCTCCTCCTGTCCCTCTCCCCCTCGCTCTATTCCCCGTACTCCCTCCTCTCTTCCCTTTCTCCTTGTTTGACCTGCAGATGTCAAATGTAAAGCACCAGAGAAGCTTTATCTTGCGCTGAGAGAGGAATGTCCTCCTTAGAGGCTCCTTTTGTGTCTGGATAGGCAATTCAAGTAGATCACAAGTGGTTCATTTATTAAGGCGTACCATAGGTGTTCCCAGGACAAAAAGTGAAGTATTCCATTATGGACCACTTTTAAGAAAATAACAGCCCTGTAATTTATCATACCATATGGGCCCCTTTAGGTTTTCTACATACTATAAGTCTCCCTATTAGGACTGCCCCTAATTAGATGGTACTTCAATGATTCCTGTGGGGAAAGTGTGTAATACAGAAGGTAGTTGTTGTTTTTGTTAGAGGAAAACACTTGTCATTTGTCATCATCATCATTTTCTGTGTTGAATGATGGATACTACAGTTTGGGGTTTTACGCATAAGTGGTTTGTGTAGTTGTGTTTTTCCTCTGCTCCTCCTTTGGTTTGAAGGTGGCAGGGCTCAGCTGGAAACAGGTGATGCCACATATTTCTGCACACTAATTGGAGGTTAGCTTCATGTGAATCCATGTTTTTACTGTGGGGTTTGTTGATGATGGTTAGTTTTAATTAATGATCCCTCTTAATTAATAATGACAGAGTTTTATCCTGTGAACTCTTGCTCATGTAGTTCTTTTGAAACAGAAATACTTTCTTTTACTTCTCCAGAGATTTTCAAAGATCTCTTTAACACTTTTCCTATTGGAAGTCAAGAGAGTAACATTTTTCTCACTGTGACACAAAGTTTTAACTTCAATCTACTTTTGGCCGCTTGGCGTTAATCGTGATCTGATGTGTGTTCATTTTATGCATGCCTAGGGTACAACAGTGATATCTTCCGAGAAGTTAAATTAAGTCAAAAGGGATTTTTAAAAAGGTAAAACATAGTCCTCAGATATAAGGGAATTCTTAACAACTTCAACATCTCTACGGGGCAGACACCTGAATTGTTTGAGACAGAGAAGTTCAGTGTTTTATCAGACAGCTTGACTGCTGCAGGTTGATATTTATAAAATGAGACAATACACTTGAGATTGAGAACAACCAATATGAACTTCATTATTTTTGTCTGAGGTTATGGTCTGATATAACCTTGGTTGATTTTTCTGTCTGACAGTGTGATGCCTCTAAAAGGTTTTAATGGATTTTGGAACAGTCAGCTGGACAGACACATTTTGACCCAAGAACTAATTAAACCAATCAAACCGTAATGCTGGCATTGATTAGGAATTTGACCGTCATCAACTTTTAGCAGTGATTATGATTCAAGTAAAGCTAGCTGCTTAAAGTACTACTAATAAACATTCCTTTTTTTTACCATCATCTCCAACATGTCCCTGTGCCGGGGTTACTGAGCCTGCCTGTCCGAAATATCCAAGATAATCATACCATCTGTCCAAGTGACTGTAGACCAGTGGACCTCACAGTCATCATGGTGAGGTGTTTTGAAAGAGGGTTTTAAGGGACATCAAGTCCACCTGTCCCTTAAAGAGACACTTGCAAGGCTGCAGAGGCTGGTCATTGAACTGCTTGCCCTGGACTTTCTTTAAAACTGCCTTAAGACCCTCAGGACCAGCACATCAAAAGGCCCCTCCACTATTGCCTTCACACATATGACTGTAGATTTGCAGATGACACAACAGAGCAGGAACTGATCTCAAAAGCAGATGAGGAGGCCTACAGAGACAAAGTCTGCAAACCAAAAGGAGGGTGCACAGATATCAATCTATCACTGAACATTAAAAGGAAAACCTAAAGAACTCATGGTAGACTTCAGGAGACACCACAAGGACCACTCTTCTCTTAACATCAAAGGAGAGGAAGTAGAAAGGGTTTCTGGCTCCAAGTTTCTACGCCCACATCACACAAGACTTCAAATGGACAATCAAGTCCACTGCTTTGATCAAAAAGGCTCAATAGTGGTTCTACTTGATAAGGACACTTAGAGAAACTAACCTGCCCAAGAAGCTGCTTTTGTCCCTCTAATGCCCCTCTGTAGAGTGTACTGACATTCTGTATTACAGTACGGTGTGCCAACTGTTCAGCAGCACACTAGAAGGCTCTCCAGAGAGTCATACACACACATCCCAGAAAATAGCTGGGCTCCCCCTGCCCTCAGTGGAGGACACTGACACTGCATTCTGACATCTGCCATCTGGAAGGTGCCGCAGAAACTTAAAGAGCAGCACTTCCAGGCTCAAAAACACCTTTTACCCCAGAGCTATTATCAAAATGAACTCTGACCTGAAAACACTGCCGCCAAAACACACCACACTACAGGACTAACAAGATGGAGTAGCATTTCCATACACTGAGGAAGTGTAGAATAACACTTGACATGCAATAACTGGTGCAATAGCATTTGGTAAAACGTGCAATAGTAGCATTCTATTCTATTATAGTCTACTCTAGTCAATTCTATTACATTTTGATGGGAAAAGTAAGTAAATTCAAATTAAGATCAGATTTGAAATTTAAACTCCTTATCTTTAGTTATAACAGCAAGTTGGATTCCTGTTCAGTGTTTACAGAGGGTTATGTTCACTGAGCACCTTCTGATTTCACACTAATTAAACACACCACACAAGGACAAGCATCTGTGTCAACCATCGGGAATTTGAACCTGGCAACGTGGAGGCTTCCTTGTTACATGGTGCACTGGGCAGAGCAACAGCTTTCAAGGACTTCACAGTGAACATTTCCTCACTGGCTCAAGTTGAACGTATTCATATTGGTTTCTTAAGCTAAAAAAAAAGAAGAAATCAATACGTCAAGACTTACTGGAAGAGTGCTTGAGGTATGACTTCCCGAAGCAAGTTTGCATGTTGTAATGTGGCGCCTGAAGCTTTGTGGTATGGTGGAAATGGTGGATAGGCCATTTGTGGCCAGTAAATGTAGTAGGTGTTTCATCATCATACTCTGTCTCATCCAGCGCTTACTCCCTCTCTTGCACTTCTCTCTTTCTTACTGTGTCTTCACCCAAAGGACACTATCCACCCATTTAAAGGTCTGAGTACCAATTAGCTTTACTCAGTTCAAGTGATGTTCTGATGAACACACTAATGAGCATTCTCCACATGCTGCACCTCTGGCATTCACCTTATGTTCTGGTAGTTGGTATCTATGGGTGGGCAGGTGGTGAAAGTCATCATCACCACCTTACATTGACTCCCTCCTAAACACAGTGACACAGACTAACACGCCCTTCCTTCTGAGATCTGCGATCAAGGCCATTGCCCCAGCAATCCTGACCCGTACTGCCATGTTGCCCTGGCGACCCAGCTCCAGATGTCTCTCTCTGTTGGACTCCATAGTAACCAGCCACCGTAGCTGGCAACAAACACGGCCAGCACTAATCACTAACAACATGGAAGCTGTGGGGTAGATGAGCTGGAAGGTCAATGAACTGTTAGTGTGTGTTTTCATCTGCAGATGCATCTTGTTGGTTAAGATGGGAGAAGCCATGTTTTCAGCTGGGGTATTATTTAGGAATGTGGCCAAATGTGGCTTGTTGGGATAAAAATCCATTGATTACTGTATTAATCACAGTCAGTACGTTTACATGACACTTGAAAAAAATTATTGCCTTAATCCGACTATAACTGGACAACTGAAGTGCATGTAAACACCTTAGTCCGACTGAAATCGGAGTTGAGAACTCCGATTAAGACACCCAGATAATGCGATTGGAATTCGATTTTCTCCGTCATGTAAACACCTTAGTCGGAGTATAACTGGACAATGCATGTGCGCATGCTCCACAACAGTAGAGACGGCACCAAGTGGAGCAGAGAAGCCGCCCGAACCCCACAAAGTAAAGAAAAAAAAAAACAACGTCAGCGCAGATTCAATGCATTTCACACATACACAGCGCAACCAGCCAGATTGTTTTATTAGAGAGAGAGAGAGAGAGGGGAAAAAAGGAGGCCCGTATCCTATTCTCAGCACAAATCCGGCCCAGACTGACGCGTCTGGTCGGGAACTGCAGTTGAGAATTTATTAATAAGCTTACTAAGTTGTTTATATTCAGTTTTTTACGAGGTGACAGAAAAGTCAACAGGACAGGCGGCGTATTAACCCGCTGAAACAACAGGTGACGGCGCATGAGGGGGCGGACCCCGTCAGTTATTCGATTTTCTCAGTTGCATGTATATTGAGACAAGGACAGAAGTCCGACTTGACGCCAAAATCGAATTTTGAGCATAGCTCGATTAAGCTCTGCATGTAAACGTACTGACTGTTTTTGTATAGGAAACATTTTGTACCAAACATTTGGGGACTCAGTTTCCAATTCTATTTTAAAGAAAGTCAAAAGTAAATTAAATACCATTTTCCTCAACTTTTGGCTCAGAAGTATCTCCAGTAAAGGGCAGTTCTTCATGAGGTTTTTGGTCACACTTTAAGGGTGAGTTTCAAAAAGAATGTCTCTGTCTGGCAGCATGTTAAGACTCTGTGTTTGGTTGCAATCTATCATTTGAATATTTATTCTATGAAATTATATTTAATCTGCCACTTAGAAGGTTAGATGACTCAGCCTCATTGATTGCCATGATCATGAAACCACTGTCATAACTGTCTTGAGTCTTCATTAACTTTAATTACTCTTGAGCCACTGTCTACACAGTCTGTGATTGCAGTGTTGACAATGTTATAGCTTAGTCAGACCTACTATTAACAGCCTTGACAGCAGGGCTAGTTCTGGCTTCACCTTGTGAGTTTCTGTGTGTATGTGTCATCATAGTGAAAATGTGGTCCTGGAGACACCTAGGAGGCAAGGCTTTACTTGTATTTTGTCATGACAACATTACAACTGGGTACAGTAGAATCACACACGTTTACAGTTATGTAGTTAACATCAAAATAAAGAATGGATTCTTCCCTGAGTCCTCATGTAACTGGCACATCAACATGATTGCAGGCATTTGTGGTTGGTGTGATCCAATCGTATGGTCTCTAGCTGTTGGCATAAAGGTTTATGTAATTATGTCTATCATATGTTTCCATATGCTCATTTTTCAAAAGACACATGCAGTTGTGCTCTGAGGGATAACATTTTTGGCCAAAACAGACCACATAACTAAAAAAATCCTTTAGTCTGGCTAAGGGTTATCATCATCACAATCAGTGTTAGAAAGTGAAACAGGAAAGGGAGAACTGTTGGTAGTTCACTATATGAAGTCACATACTTTTGAAAACTGTATGTCATGTGTTTCGAACATCCAATTTGATCATCTGCCCCATGTGTACCTTGGAGAGTTTAAAAAGAGGCCATTAAAAATAAAATAAAATTCCTCAGATGGCACCTAAATTTATTGCATTTACTGCTGTGTGCAATGGGTGCAGTAAAAAGTTAGACATATGAAATGGCAACACCTGTGCACAGATAGGGTGATATGTGTGTATACTTTATTGCTACCTAATTTGCTAATGGGGATATGAAGGTTTTCATCTTTGGTTTATTCTGCACTGACTCCATTCACCAAGACAAATTTGATCCTTTATTAAACCCCACAGACAAATTATTAAACTAATTCTGTTTGCTCCTTTATGCTCCTCTGCAAGGTCAGTGGTCAGGATCAGCAGCACACAGGAGCTGGAAATGGCTCTGTATTTTTTATTTTTTATTTTTTTTTATTTTTTTTATTTTTTTACAAAAGAATAGTTCATCAAGGTGGGTGTTTGCCAGAATCTGAGCTTGATCCAGGAACCACGCACAGCTATTTTTTCATTGGAGCATTTCTCAGAGGAGTTGAGGCTAAAATAGCATTTAGTCTCACATGGTGGAAAAAAAAGAACCTAATTCAGGTGGAATTTATTTAGATAGGGTGGCAGGAGCCCCTGTCAACCAACCCCAGCATTAACTTAAAGTGGAATTACTGTTGTACACTCTAAAGTGTACAGGTTGCACAGTGAGATGAGCACAGATAGCTGCTGTGTTAGCAGCGAAAGCATCAGTAAGCAGCAAAGGTGCGCACACATATTCACATACTATGAGGCAGCTCGAGGCCTTTCTGTGTTTTTGACATGAGCTCTTGTGATGTGTAACAGTATGCTAGCTATCTGGGTGGGAGGCTAGAGATGTGTTCTTCTACGCCTCAGTAAGGCTGTAATCCATGACTCACACCATGTGTCATGCGATAAACAATAAAGTGGCTGCTTGTTTTTTAAGGTAAACTTATCTCAAACCAGGGTCTGGGTGGATGTGCGTGCTTAAATGCTCATTGGAGGGTAACAAAGTGTGGAGCAATGAAAACAATAATGAATGAATCAGCAGCTCTGCTTTTCAAGAACATGTGCTCTGACATTTTCCTGATGTCATGCTGTTCATAGCACATTAATTTCTCCAAATACTCGTCTTCATTAGGGTCACATGCGATTCCACTTGGCAGAAACCATTGATATTTTGCTTCATGTATCCCTCATTACCACATTTTTCTTTCTGACTGGCAGGATGAGTTAGCATGAGCAGCTGTCAAATTCATAGCATAGTTCACTTTGGTGTGTCAATGAAACCACGACAGAGCAAGTTATGAAAATATGTTATTTTTATTTAGTGGATACTTCTGTTTCTAAACTTTCAAGTCAAAGGAACAAGAACGAAGTATTCAGGCATTTTTTAAGTGGTGCTGTTTCATATTCATACAGCTGAACACCCACTCACCTTGAAGCAGCTCAGTGCAACAACAATCTTCTACTCGTCTACTTATTGGCCCCTTAACAGTTGGGGGTGGGGTGGGGGGTTAAGTGTCTTGCTAAAGGGCAGCTGTGCTGTTTTTTGTCTTTCTCTCTTTCTCCTTTTTGTAAAGTGAAGAGTGAGTTCCACTTATTTCTCTGTGGAGAATTTGAACTGGATATCTCCCAAACACAAGCTTGTTTTTCATCAACATGAATAAGCATGTTTTCTGGCATATTTTATTTTACTGGTGGATATTACAGGAAAACCGAGCACAACAGTGTAGTTTAAAAACAGTACAACATGTGGGCAACTGAAAGTTGCCATCGAACAGTTTTAAAGGGCAGGAAATAAAGTGTGGTTTTATCTTGGCAGCAAAAAATAAACCATGCGAACAAAGAGTCTTGACCTCCACCTCCATATAAACAGAAGAAAGACGAGAAGAAGCTACAAAGAGATGATGAAGTAACAGAATAGGGTGGATTGAAGAAAGGAGGGATAGTGGGAGACATAATGGTTTATTGCAGCAATATATTACCACTTGACATCTTTCCTTGGGAAAATGCAAAGACAAATAAGAAAAGAGAACAACAAGATGCAGTGAGACAAAGAGAGGGGACAGACAAAATGAAATGGACCAGAGGGTGATGAAGTGAATCATAATAAACAAAGAAGATGTAGTGATGACTGATTCTTTTTACAAGATGAAGGAATGAGATGACAAATATAAAAAAGCATTATAATTATCTGTATATGAGGGAAATATTTCAAGAAATATCATGTCATATTACTTAAATGTAAAATACCTTATATATATATATAGTATATATATACTGTATATATTTATATTATGTGTGTAAAAACATTAGCTATTTACCACAGAATTTTGTCTTTTATGATTCATAGTGCTCATGTTTTTCCTCTCTGGAGCCAACAGGGCAGTCAGGAGGTGGTGACTAAACATTGGTGTATTGGTATTTTTGGTTTGCTGAACAGCATCATTCCATTTTGAATACTTAGAAAAGCCTCTTATTCCACCTTCACATTGATCTCTCAAGGAACACACATCATTGTATTGAGACTGAAAAGGTTGCACACTGATGATGGACGCGTGACAGTGGTAAGCTATGACTAACATGAACAAAAGGAGAGAAAAAAATAATACAGGTAAAAAAAAGGGGGGGGGGGGGGGGGGATGAGTAGACAGGAATTGCAGCAAAAAGATCAGAGGCATGCAGAGGCTACTAGGTGTGACTTGAATAGTAATAATCCCAGAGACAAAAAGCAGAGTGATGGGACAGAGGGACGTGGATAGTTTGAATCTGGCCCTTACTAACAACAGACAAAAGGCAAAAGAAAGCAAAAGAGAGGGCCTAGTAGAAGAAATACATTAATAGAAATGTTACCTAATGACTGCAGTCTCTGTTCCTGCATGTTATGAATTGTATTACCACATGATGTGTTGGTGAATCTACAGCAGTGAATATTATCTGACTAACTGCACCTCTCCTCACTGTGGAGAATAATTCAGTGTCACTTCAGTGTGTTAATCATACACCGTAAGTGCATTTCTAGTATGTTTTTTTCAAATGTTGCACTATAATTTCTGAAGTGAGCTGAGGTTGTACATGTTCAGAAAATAAATGAATTCCACCTCATGTAACGCAGCGCAAATGCAACATATGGGCAGTGAAGCGGCTGCCATTAATTTCAAATGAAACATTCCCTATGGGGTGGTAAGACAGAGACAGATAGAAAGACAGAGCTGTACACACACAGAAAGACAAGGAGAAACTTATCCATAACCTTTCAATCTTCCTTCTCAGATCATCTGTCTTTTTTTTTTTTTTCTGTTGTCAATAAATTCTATTAAAATCCAGCTCTGGGCGTCTGATCAGCTGATTCCACTTCTGTAGAAGCTCCTCTCGTTTTCCCACCAAAGGCTCAAGTAATGGGCACAGATAATTAATTGTAAAAATGAGATTGGTGGCTCTCAAATAGTTATTTCATTTAACTTGTTAAATTTTCATTTAATGAACTCATAATCAGCAGTTTCCCTCCCTGCCCATGTAATGTGTTGGCAGTCCATCAGCGCAGCCTGTCTTGTTCGGCCACATTGAACTTAGCATGATATTTGTAGCATTTAATTTGGCTTGCCATAGACTTCATGTTCAATTTAATCCCTTATAGCATCTAAACAGCTGTGAACCTGCTGTATCATACACAGTATAGAGTATATAAAGCCCATGGGGGAACTGTCTGCCACATTGAGTAATGACAGTCACCAGTAATGTTTACTGTGGGAGGGTAATTTTTATCAAAGACATGCTGAGGTTTGACTCTGTATCAACAGTAAAATGTCTCATTTAATCACTGTCAAACTTCTCCTTCATGTAATGTTAATGCTGTATAGATTTTTGTGACGCTTTGCTACGATGTGACTTCTTTATAAAAGGAAGACAAAAAATGTAAAATATGCATCGTGGTTATCCGTTGATTCTTTTTGACCTTAGCCATAGAGGCAGACGACTAAAGTCATCTTTCTTTCATCCGTTCAGCTGGCCGGTGAAGAAAAAAAAGCTGATTTCCATAGTCTCTCTACAGGTCAGTGGACAAGAGAGAAGGCATTTTTATCTGAGGTGTTTTTCCATTTTCTCATGCAGATGAGGAATTTAACACATGAAGATTTTTGACAGGTGTGTGTGAGTGTGTGCACGTGTATGCGCGTGTATGCGCGTGTGTGTTAGAGAGAGAGGGAGTATGTGAGTATCTCTGTGAGAGAGCTCCATCTGTGTGTGGACACACATCATTCAGCATGCCACCGACTGAAGAAGAACATGGAGGAAATTTTAATCAAGGCTCTCAGCAAGCCTGGTGGGCTGTTAGAGGTGAGTGTGTTCATGTGTAAGCCTCTATCGGTGTGTGTTTGTGTGTGTGTGTGTGCATTAGAAATTGTGTCTGGGGTATTGTGATGAAACATTAAGACTACTCCCACAAGTGATAAAGAAGCAAATAGTCCTCGTGACCCCAGAGTGACTTGTCGGCAGAGAATACTCTAGCTGACAGCTTCTCCACTAATACTTACATCTATGCATATTTGGGGACTTCTAGCGTGACCACCAAAGTAGATCATAACCAAAATCCAAATTTTTGTTTTATAAGTTTCCCTTCCCGCTTCACTTGTGATAGTAATAAATCCAAATGGACAAGTGAAAAACAATTCTCCCCTGCACAATTTTAATTCTCCTTTTCCACATGAAAAAAGGTCCCGGTTTAATATTGTCAGGGCACACTGGTTCTTATTCTAACATTACTGACTTTCATGGGCTGAAAGTGTTCCTTAGTCCTTGTTATTTCTAGGCCATTTTTCATCAGAGCAAAAAAAAAAAGAGAAATGCACTGTGGGTTTTGGCTGTGGAAACTCCTGCAGCACTTACAAAAACAAGCAGGAAGATAGACTATAAAGGCTAAAGCATCCAGTAGTGTTTGAAGGAGGCGCTTGGCCTTTACATTTTTTACCGTTAGTTTTCTAAAACTACAAAAGAGATATGTGCCTCATGCTTTTGTCGGTTTATTCGCTGCAGTGATGTATAATGTCACAAGCCAGCTAAAATATACAAATGTTAATATAAAATTGGCCCAGATGTTAATTTGGTTAAAACGCTGGAACAAAGCAAACAGAAATGAAGAAAGAGAGAACCCTATTAACCAGCCATAATGTCACAGGCTCGCAGCCGTCTAGTACAGAGAGCATCTCTTGGCATTTCATCTTTCTTTCTTTTCAGCTGTGATAAAAAATGCTTACCTTGACCTTCATGCTCAGATGCATCTTTTATCTTACTCTCAACTGATGTGGTCCAACTTACTGAGGCAGAGATTTCACCCAGAGTGTAGCTGTCGTCATTAAAGAATGTGTCAAGGACAACTCCACTGGGGAGATTTTTTTTCTTTATCTGATTTATTTTAGTCCTTTTTAATCTCTCTCCAGGGAGCATAGAGCATAATGCCTTTACTCAAGGGCTTCACATCTTAATGTGAGTGCTCATTGAGTCTTTATCCAAACTCACAAGTTACACCGGTGTGTTCCATGTAAGTGGAACAGATCCTGAAATAGGTAGGTAGATAAATAAATGTGCAGGTAAAATGAAGAAAATGCCAAAATACACCTTTGATGAGCTATTTGGCGAATGTCATCACTTCACACTCACACAGCAGCCAGCTTTCAAACTGGAGAAGTTTGAGTGTCCTTGAAGGTCGATTTTTAGAGCAGCTTTGCTACAAACCATGGTGGAGTTTTGACAGATACATGTATACAGTAAATAAATGCATTAGGAATGGGCCAAAATATCAACTTACCCATCTAAACCAAGCTCCACATCTCGGCAGCTCGACTCCACAGTGCTGAATTCAAATGTGTCTACTGGTTCCATGAAAGTTAGAAATGAAATCAATTAAAACTTACGTGAAAACTATTTCACAAAAAAAGAGTATGGACTTTAAAATGGTATTAAATGCTAGTTAACACTAATTATAGATATTTTTTATTCTCATGCATTTGGGTATACACAAAGGAACCCTCCAACCATGTGGACAACATGAAATAAATTTATTTTTCCATCTATGTTGCCAAGAGGAATAATTTGCAAGCTGTGCTATTTTTTATTCACAACATTTGGTTCTGTGCAGTTAAGATTTGAAGCTGGCCCTGTTCCAAGCTCTGGTTCATCTCAGTCCCCTGTGCAAAAACCAAGTTGCTTTTGCCCTAGACTTCATGTTAGATGAAACTCCTGTCACCTAAAACTAAGCTTTCAAAAGTTTAATTTTATATTCCACCCATATGTTTTTTTAATGTATTTTTATTCTGTACTGTATCTCTAGAAATTCCACAGGGTTATATTATCCACTCAACACCTTGTACACTTTCAATCTCCCAAAAATATGAAATTTGGAGTTTGGGGGTTTTCACACCTCTTTCACTCCTTCCTTATTAACTCGTGCTCGGTCGACGCTAACCTCCTACCCCCTGCTGTCTGTATTAATTATGCTCCTGTGGATCAGGGAGGATTTATTAGATAGAGGAAGGCTTAGGGTTGCTGGCATTTTGCTTATTAATGATGATCATGATAATCCCCTCTTCGACTAGTCTGGGATTTACTGTCTGAGGACATGAAACCTGTTTTCCAACAGTTAGAGGTAAAGTGATGTGTGTACATCAGTTTTCATCTTGGGTGTTTTATTTGTTTCCATCATTCTTCTCCCTCCTTTGTTTCTATATTTAGTTTGGAAGCCTTTTTTCTTTTTTCCATGTCCTTGAAATATACAGTAGGTCTCTGCTTTTTATTTTATTTTCAGTCTATCCTCTCCTTTTTTCCTTCTTCTTCAGACAATGTAAATGGTTGTCCCGACTGGAGGACCTGTTGTATCTTTGACAGGTGAATCTTTACAACTCACTCCTTTAGTCCTTCCTTCATTATTTCCTTCCTTTCCTCCATAAAAACATGTTTTGTCATAGATACAGAATAGCCAGAGGCTTTATGTGCCTTTCTTCTCTCTCTCTTTCTTTCTCCATTCCTCCATCCTCTCACATTCTTCCCTTCACTCTCTCCTCACCAGTGCTTTAACTGCTTATTTTACAGCATCACTCTCTCTTTCTCTCTACCCTTTCCTTTTCCCCATCCCCCTACCTATGCCCTCACACATCCTCTCTCACATTTGCACTTACCGTTCCCATCCCTTCATTCCTTCATCGATTTCTTCATTCTCTCAATGTCAGCCCTTCTGTCTCCCTCCCCTCTTGTCACCCCCACACCCCCCTATACCACCTCCTTTCCTCTCCTTCTGTATCCAGCCTTCACGTATCCCCTTCTTTTCCTCCATTCTCACCTCTCCCTTTCCTTTCCCTTCCCTCCGCCCCTCTCCTTCCTCCTTACCAGAAGTCCTTGCCACTGGGCCAAGCCTGCCTATTTACATTGGAATAAATCTACCTCATCACACAGCCAGTTGTTTCTTTTTTTCATCTGCTGCAATCCTTTTAGCCACCAGTCTCAAGAATTAATAAAACATGGCTATAAACTCTCCCCTTCTCCTTTCTCCATCCTTTCCTTCTTTTCTCCTCTCTCTCTCTCTCTCTTTCTCCCTCTCCCTCCCTCAAAGTCAAATGATGGATGGCTGGTAGAAGTGGGTGCCAGCTGTAATGTAATGACACTACAGCTATGTCCTTATTTTAACTCTGGCCTCCATCAGAGTATTTGTCAACATTGGGCTCCCTCAAAGACATAAATAAAAATGAAAGCTAATAAAGGGCCAACAAAAATAGCAAGATTATACAGAGATTGTAATAACTAATCAAAGATGACAGTTAATTGGATGCAGCTCTACAGTTTTCTGCAGGGACATAATGAAAAAGGAATGTAATGATGTGAATGTGTTAGAAGAAGTGAGCAACAATGCCAAACTCAGAGAGCAGGGATTTTTCTTGCCTCCTCCAAACATTTTTCATGAGCACTGGTTTCACTGCAGAGTTTTAATGGCAAAATGTCACATTGAGGGTTCTCTACTCTGCCAACTCTGTCTCTGAGAAATAACGACTCCACAACTAAACTGCACCAGCAGATACGTTTTGTTGGAAATGTAATCGCTGGTTGGATTATGTACAGTACAGAGGCGATGTATTTTTGGAATGAATGGACATTTATTAACAGCAGCAGAGTCACCAGGAGGTGGTTGTTGTGGGTGGTGGCTGTTCAAAGTCCACAAATGTCACACCAGACAATGGATTAAATTGAGGCTATGGTTAAGGTTCAAGAAGCATCATGGTCTTTGTATAGGTAAATGTACAGTAGATGTGTAGATGTAAACACAGTGGGTCTGAAGTCCCTGTAAATGTGAGTGAGCATATCCACAAAAAAGCTACTAAGGCTTTTTAATGCAAAGTGACCATTAAGAGACTATATTGTCTGTCGTTTGGTTTCTCTTTCAGTCTGGTGGTCCCACATACAGTACATTAGTACAGGTGCAGAGCATAAATGATTTAACCTCTCAGTGGTCAGGGGCCCTTTTTCACATAATCCATCCAGTGTGTGTGTGTGTGTGTGTGTGTGTGTGTGTGTGTGTGTGTGTGTGTGTGTGTGTGTGTGTGTGTGTGTGTGTGTGTGTAATGACAGAGCAGTGGAACTGACTCATCTAAACAGAATGAGCCAAGTTCAGTGTCAATCGACTGGAGTAAAAGGTCTACAGCACTGGCTTTTCTAAATAAATAAAGATCCTTTCCTAAACTTGAACCGAAATTGTTTGAGTGGTCTCGGTGTTGACATACCCTGGATGTCCTGCAGTCACCATTCAAACAGCTAGTTGTGTTTGTTTTGAAACTGTCTACACAGCAACACAGAGACGCACACACAGGATCTCACATCTCACATCTCACATTTACAAATACACTGGCCCACAGAAAAGGAAAAGGAAAACGTGCAGGGCTCACATTGTGATGGGAAAATACACACTTTCAAACACACACAGAAATACCTACACACACACACACACACACACACACACACACACACACACACACACACACACACACACACACACACACACACACACACACACACACACACACACACACACACACACACATAAAGGCAGAATGACTACACTGTGCCCAGCTCTTCAACTCATTAGTCATGTAGAGCAGAAGCAGTTGACACTTTATACTCTTGTAATAAGGGAATCGGATGGTGTGTGTGTGTGTGTGTGTGTGTGTGTGTGTGTGTGTGTGTGTGTGTGTGTGTGTGTGTGTGTGTGTGTGTGTGTGTGTGTGTGTGTGTGTGTGTGTGTGTGTGTGTGTGTGTGTGTGTGTGTGTATTCCATTACTGGAAAGCTAAACTGTAACCTGTGGAGTAATTAGATTTAAGAAACACAATCATTCCTTATCTCACACACATTCACATGTGAACACATGCGCGTACAAAGAGAAGAAGGGGAGTCTCAGAGGTACACGCAAGCATTTGCAGGCGTTTTATTGTCCACATAAGGCGAGCAAGTGTAATACCGACGTTGAACACAGATCCAGCATCAAAGGTCAGTACAACCTGCTGATGATTTGAACAAATGAGCTGACTGCATCTCACGTTTTGCATGGTTACGCAAAGTGCTGGCCTTGTTAATTCAGAGTGAGCGACACAGTAAGTCTGTAGTCTCCTGCAGACGTTATAGTAGACAGTGAGGGCTTTGATATTCAAATGACAGATGATAACGGATTCACAAGCAGGAGACGTGCAGAGCAGTCCTGTTCTTGAGGCAGAAGAGACGGGGCGACCTTTTCAAACCACTGCGACTCTGCTGCCATTGAATGCTCATTTGTCATACTTTGCTGAGTCTACTTTCAAATGACATGGATCAGCATCAGCCTGGGAAAGGGTACTGCTGAGTTTCACATTTGTAATGTGTCACTCTTCTGCCCTCAGAAATGTATATCCATCTTTGTCCATACTATTTTATTACTGGAACTAGCATCCAAATCCACCTACCGTACCGTAGCCTGTCTTTAATAATAAATCACCATGAGTATAGTTGCGTGATTTTTTGTTTGTTTGTTTTTTTTGTCCCATATTTTAAAGCACCTGTCTTCAGTACAAAAGAGTAGAGGCGAATATGGAATTCAAAAATGATATATGCTTTACATTTTTGTTGACTTTCTCCTTGATGCATGAAACATACATTTAATTTGATTCACCTCAGTTTCATTGAGGCATGGGGATGGATGAGAACGGCTATAGAATACTTTTTTTCTTTAAAAATGTGACTGATCTGACCCTTTAATTTTTATCAATGCAAGATCTGGACTCTCACTCTGTCTGTCTGTCTCTCTCTCCCTCTGTCTCTCTCTCTCTCTGTCAGCAGGGGAAACAAATTGAATATGCTGAATGGGTTTGCTTGACCCTGTAAATGGAGACCTGTCAGGCCAATCCAATTTGTACACACACACACACACACACACGGACCCATACGCGCACACACAGAATAGAGGATATACTGAGCAGAGTGTCTTTGTGTGTGTCAGTGCGTGTAACCTTGAGAAAGTGCCTGGATTTCATCGAGTGATGTGTGTTTGTGCATCGCTGTGTGTGTTACCCATAGTAGTTAACCTCATTTAATGTTGATGTGCAGAGTCAGATTAAAGGGGATTATGGGGGCTCAAATATAGCACCCCGACACCCCTCCTGCTCCATCCCCACCCCGGGCCATTCATCATGGATTCCAGTGTGTGATGTGGTGATAACCTAGTGAAGGTTGCATGGTGACGGGCACGTCTTGTTTCCAGACGCTCACCAAACATAGCAGGCACGTTACATTCAAGAAACAGAGCAGATGATGCACTCATCAAATAAAGTAGGTGGGTGACATTTAGTTAACAAAGCCTTTGGGCAAGATTCAGCAATGGGATGGGGAGGTCACGTTCATGAAATGAAACAGATGTTCTACATGTATAAAAGAAATGCATGATGACGGTTGCGTCACAATATTCAACCAAAGACACCAGGAAGTGTCAAATATTCGTGAAAAGCAAACGTGATTACCTGCAGGTTCATTTACACTTAGCTTAACATCAAATCAACATTGATGCCATATGGCAAGAAAAAAAATCATCTCAAATGCTTCTTGGATGCATTTATATTTTTTTCATATAGAACAGCTATCCAACTCTACACATGTAGCTAATGACAGCTACAGATCTATGGTGCTCCGCACATCAAGCTCTCACAGTCACATATTCCCGTCTCAGAGCAAAGTTCAGTTTTTTAAGAAGTTTGTGTACTGTGTGTATATGCTTAAAAAACACTGACACATGCTGATCTATAAGTTCACAGTTGGTGGTGTTCTTTGATCTTGTAGTCTGCCTATACACCCAGCTCAGGGGAAGTCAGGTTTACTGAGGCTCAGGTGCCATCTGCAGCCTTTCTTTGGCAGTAACCAATGCCCACTGGTGCTGTATGTGCTACTACCTATAGGTGGCTGGTGAGAGAAGCCTAAAGAGAGTGCTAATTCCAGTCAGCATTAAACATGATTCCTCACAAGTTACATGACTCCTAATTTTTGTCTTCCAGTATTGAAATTCCTGAACTATTATCTGAGTGGCCTGCAACACAGTATGTGTCTGTTGCTCTAAGAATACACAGTCCAGTGGTTTGTGTTTATATTTTACACTATAGCTAGTGGGTCATATTTACCAACCTGTTTTCTAAAGGTTGGAGCAGTTAATGCTCATTATCGTGTGATATTGTGACTGTAATTAAGGAACCCATTTTCATATTTTAGTGACCTTGTTTTTGGTCCCTGTGCAGACTGGGAGGCTATATACATCAACTAGAAAAAAAAGAAAAAACAAAAGGCTGCTGTGCTGTTTAGCTGCTAGTGATTAATTACTCCAAAGACAACATGGATGGCATAATACTGTGTGTGTAATGCATGCACTCAAACATGTGCACACATAAACATGCACATGTTGAGTTACATGTTTCACCGTCCTTCATGTTGTTGTTTGCATGCCCAGCTATGCATACGTGTGTGTTTGCGTGTGTGAGTTTGTGTGTGTGTGTGTGTGTGTGTGTGTGTGTGTGTGTGTGTGTGTGTGTGTGTGTGTGTGTGTGTGTGTGTGTGTGTGAATGTGAGTGTGTGGGGAGGGGTGACATTTCTTGTATCACGTACCACCGCTTGTTTGATCTTCCTCTTTCATCTTCTCTGCAAAGAAACCTGACATTACAGGGTCCTCTCTACTCTCCCCTCTCTCTATTTTGAATCTCGAGCATTGCTGTCTGTGTGTGTATGTGTGTGTCTGTGTGTATCTGTGTGTATGAGGAAGCAAAGCTCGTGGATAAATAAGTGTGTCCTCTTCACCTTAGGGTGAAAGAGAGTAAAGTGTACGTTCCCTCCTTCTTCACACACCCTGCATTAGTAAAGGTAAGCGATTTAGTAGTGTGCACTGCAGTATGTGTGTATGTCCCCTGCAGTTAGAGAAACCACTTTGCAGGCGTGTGTGTGTGTGTTTGTATGTGTGCTATCAGTAGCCATATTACTCTACTGGATGGTATCTCTCGTCTACCCTCGTGACTATAAAGGCTCATTGAAATTCAAGGAAATTCAGGTGACTCACCAGAAAAATGCCTCTTAACCTTGGAAGTTCTCAAAGGCAGTGGCTTAAATATAAAATGTAACCTTGAAATTCTTTAACAATAGATTGAAACAGACATTTGGAAACAGCTCCTCATTATTGTAGTAATTGCTTAGTGCATTGGTGCATGTATATCAGTTGGACAAGATAAATACAAGATAGCATTATGCAACAAAAGAGAGAATTGTTCTGAAGAGATGGCTATGCCACCACAGTGGTGCTTCATTAGTTGAGGAGGATATTAGTCTGCAAAATCAATACAAACCATTTCAACTGTTGATTTATTTTCGAACTGCAAAGACAGGGAGGCGATCTACATTAATAATGGTTTTAGCTCCCAACTTATCACATTTGACCACTTCAAAAATCAGGACAGATTTCTGCAAAATTAGTTTGATTTTCAGTCTAAGGGAAGTCACAATGTCCTTCTGTCTTTGACTGTGGAGGAAGCAGCCACGTTGTTTGGGGGGGAAAAAAAAACTTTATTGGAATAGTTATTAGACAAAACCAACTGAGACGAGGAGTACCATTTAAATCTATACTGTGAATCATCACAATTTACAGTAAAGAATTCCAACAAATGAATTACCCTTAAACCGGGGAGTTAAAGGGAACTGGAAGTATCTTAGTATCTGATTTCGGCCACATCTTAACTGTGAGTAATATTTTATTATTTTTGTCATTAAGGTTTTTTATTTTATTTTTTATGTAAACACAAACAGACAGTATTGTTTTCAGGTATATAACGGCCCATGATAAATGCTCATATTTGAAACAACCAATCTAAACATTCATCAGTTACATTCACATCAGTGCAGTCAGTCATCACATTGTCACATCATTACATTTGAGAAAGCGGTCCCATGACCTCTTGAAATTATCCACATCATCATTGATTCTGGCTAACATGTGTTCATATGATACAACCTCCAACATTACCTCTATCCATTTTTTAACATCTGGAGAGGATGTACTTTTCCATACTCTGAGAATCATTCGAGCAGCTGTAACAACCCCTAACTTTATCACTACAAGGTTACATTTTGGTATATTGGGCAGTTCTGTTTGGTCTCCCAGTAGGCACAATCTTGGTGATATCGGTATTGTTAACCCCACCCATTTCCCTATATATTCAAGCACTTTTTCCCAGAATGGGTTAATGAATATACACTCCCAAATAGCATGCAAGTATGTTCCTGTTTCTTCTTGACATTTCCAACATAAATTATTAGCTAACAGGCCCATTCTATAGAGTTTAGATGGGGTGAAATAAAACCTATGTATTAATTCGTACTGGGTAAATTTCCCCCTCGCCTCCTTTATATATTTCCTTGATAATATTTTATTATTAAGTACTCTGCTGTCCCTCTATGTCCAATTCACACCTAATGAAGCACTGTGCATAATATACATTGCTTTAATTTGCTGTGAAATTAGGTCAAATATGTTTCCTGATTTCAAAAGAAAAAGGCAAGGAAAAAAAGAAAAAAAATGTTTGTATTGGTTTCATACAACACACGCTAATTAATACCACCTCACCAGACAGCACTGACACTGCTAACATTGCAAAAGGCAGTTTGGACTGATTCAGTTTTCCAATTTAAGCAATTTCCATGCTGCAGAGACCAGTGTGGAATTTAGCAGTTCAATAGCTTAGCCAAAACGCATATCCCACCATGGCAAGTCGTGGATAATGTTTATGACATGTGCGGTAACTGGAATTAACTGAACACAATAAGGTAAAACAGATATAAAATAGGATCATAATTTGATCAGGCACATACGCAATATGTCTTCTTTCACAGGCTCTGATATCAATCTCTCATGCATAACCATTGGCAAGATTTATCAGTCTAATCTGATTACCGTCCTCTGCATTCTCATTTTAGTATATCCACCTCTTTTTTTCTGGTTACACTGATGTGTGCTCACTTAACAAGATTTCAGACAAATAATGGAACACATGATGACAGTTAAAGGGTTTCTGGATTAGTACTTCTAATTTTAGTAATCAGATTACTGCAGTTCTTTTGTATATGCCGTGATTGCTTGTTCCTCTCTATGGCAATGATGTTTTTTGCTCAAAATGCACTGTAGGAGAGGACGACAGTCTGTGCTCTACATATATGGACACACACAGACATGAAGAAAATGCAGGCTTGCATCTTCACTAATGATGTTGTCGGCTCTGCAAGAGAAAATGAACACATACCACAATCACATAGACACACACTTGATAATGTCCCCCAAACACACACACACACACACACACACACAGTATGAAACAGATGCACAGCTATCATGCTGTGAAAGGCTGCTGTCAGGGTGTTGTTACTGTGTCATAATGCTGTTTATATCCCTGCTCACACTGCAAAAATAAAAACACTATTTAGGTGACAAGGCTCTGCCTCTGTTTCTTTATCTCCCTCCCTCTTTCGCTCTACCCCGCACTGTTTTACCTGATATTCTTCTCCTCCCTCTGTGCCCTGTCAATCTCTTATTACACCGAGCCTGTTGTTCTTTACTCATCTCAATCCCCTTCTGGCTTTCTCTCCCTTTGTCTCTGGCGAATGTCATTTTGTCAGCCAGTTGTCATTTCTCTCTCGCTTTTTCTTTTTGGCTACCCAACAAGACTAATGAATGGCTACGTTCAGAGGGATGGAAGGTTACAGTAAGAGAAAAATGTACTGTAAGTTAGCAATGAACAGGGTGGACTGAGTGAATCTGATGAAAGACAAACTGAATAAAATGAATGCAGGAATAAGTCAGATTTGATTTAATTGTTTTTTTCTTCTTTTGGCCACAGCAGACTGCTAACTTTTACTGTAGTAAACACACATCCAGCAAGGACACAGCTGGCCAATAACATCGATGACCAAAATTTAATGTCAGAGCAACATCTGACATCATACTGACAACAGCTGGGGTTGATATTTTGTTGGTTTTCAATTGTTATATTAAGTCACAAAATTCCACTGTCTTGTGCTTCTTGATATTTAGAATACCAGCATTCAAGTCATGACCAACAATTTCTATTTCTACATCACTGTAGCAAAGATTTGGGGGTGCCGAAAATTTATAAAATAATCATAATTCCTGCTGTAAGATGACAGTACTTGTTAGGTCAGAGTTGAACCTCCATTCTATCAGGGCAAGACATTGACTAAATCAGACAACATTCATTAATTTATATAAACACCCATCCAAAGCACACCCAGAAATCAACCTTCCTTTTTTTCCAGCCCGTATTAGCAAGTGTGAATATATGACAGGAATTTATGTAATCTGCTGTTTAGCTACCTCATTCTATTCAGCGTCATTGTTTACAAGCAGCCAAAATATTGCTTTTCTCTGCAATGCTTAAGCCATAACATTGGCATTAAAAACCCATCTTACACACAGACACACATTGTCTCCCAATAAGCACTTGTTTGCTCACTCATACTGCTGTTTGTGTCTCATACTCATAAACACCACACACACACACACAAACAGCACACTCCAGGGAGTGTGTTGGCATTTCACTACAGCTCATTCTGTCATGACGACGTTGCGGAGCCTTCCAGACACCTCTCAGACAGATTGGCTTCTCATCTTTAAGACAGCTGATAATGAATTTAAAGCACGGCCCTTGGCTTTGGCATACCTGTGGAAAGCACAATCCCAGACGATGAAAGAGGCAGACAGACACTATGTGCCTTGGCAAGACATCATAGCGGAAATGAAAATAACTTGTGGTGGTGTGAGGGTAAATTGGCAGGTTTCATAAAAGGCAGCCTTTCTCCTTTCTCTATTGCAAGGTGCTCTAAGGAGTGAACGATATTTGCTTTTCAGTGTTGTCCTGCACAAACGTGGACTCTCAAAAATGACAGCTCGGTCAGAATACACAATTTCTGGTTGACTTCTTCATTGACCACCACGTGTGCGTTCTGACAGTTTCTGATGAGATTCAGTTGTTTGGCTTGGTTTGGTCTCAGCGCCTTTCATATGTGAGACAATATCAGCTGTCAGTTACACTACTAAAGACTGTAGACACAGGATGTAGTTTCTGGAGGCAACACAGAATGGTTATTTATATTTGGTGAATGCAGAGGCATGTTGAGGAAGCTGAATTACAGTGAAGAGGGGATGCAATTAAATGAATGAATTAAATGTGCTATTTTGGAGAGGATATGTATGTGGGTATTGCCAGGGTGTAGTGGCCAATTTAATACCAATTTCTAAAAATGTGCATTCAGGCAGCAATGCACTGTTACTCATTATGCTAATGAAGAGATCAACTGTTGCTCTCATAATGATTGTGGTTGCATTGGGCTTGTGGCACTGTGCACAGCCCTTCACAGCAATTTGAATCAACTAGTTTCAGGCTTTTGAATCTTTTGGATTGCCCGTGTAAAAAGAGCTTTGATTTTTGCAACCAGGTTGATCCCATGCAGGTATGTGCCTGACTTTACACCCACATCTCTGTGCTATTTAACTTATTTATGAAATTTGGAAGAAAAAAAGGGGCTTCTAAAAACACCATGTCTTACCTTGGATTCTGAAAGTGGTAGGTTAAGAAGGTATGTCCTTACAGCTTGTCCGTACTGACCCAAGTGTCCTGAAGCCGCAACATGGAAAAGTTGTTCGGAAAAAAATAATTTGATCTCTGTTTTTAGCCTTGTTGTAGCAGTAGCTCCCAGTGGCTCTGTTGATGTTTGTGCGCATGTGTGAGATTTGCTGCGAGATGTTCGTTCATCGTCAACCATTGGATGTATGATGTAAACATGGAAGAACATCTCGCAGCAAATATCCGCCGCTATTATATGAAAATATGTTGCCAGCCGGACCCCCCCATAGTGTCCAGAACACACACACCCCCGAACTGCTATAGCATTTTGATAACTCCAAAAGTTCTCCAAACCCTTCCTTGGCATGATGGTGAGTAGAAAATTGGTGAATTATCAAGTATCCCTTTAACACTGTGTAAGCTTACAGCATTGAGTTCATCAAACACTTCACAGTATCTAAACCAACTAATTGCTATGGAAATATACAACCTAATCCACTCTTGTAGGACAAGTTTGTAAAATAATTGACTTAAGTATTCTTATAGTGTTATGTCTTGGCAAATAAGGGAAGGTTTACATATAGGATAAGTAAAAAAAAAAAGAAGAAAAAAAAGGATTTTTGTAATCGCTGTAAGAAATACCAATTCATGTTGGTCTGTCATTTTAGGCAGCTACTGTGGTGACTATAGAAATTGTGTTTTGCTGCAGGAGATGTATGACAAGTATAGTCTGTATTGTTTTCTTTGTCAAACCTTTGTAGTGCTGGGACTGACTCAGACGTTACACTGCAGGCTACAGGCCGTCTGAATGATTAGCTCTCAATAGCTCAGGAGCAACATGCAGCAAAGAAAAAAAAACCTATAGCTGAGAATGGAGAGGCTATCAGTCATCTACCAGCTCTCTTGAACTAATTACTGTAAAGTCATAACTTCCATAAGTCATTGGTCAGGCAGAGTGGCTGCTGTTTTCATCTCCATTTTTAAATGAGTATGGAGTGGCTAAAGTAGAGCTAACTTTAGTCAATTCAGGGATGTAATGAGAAGGTAGTTTGAATTAAGACAGCCAATGCTAATTTAGGAAGTTGGCATTAATGTGGCCTACAAACATGTAAACATTTTATGTGGCAATTGTAAAAGGAGAAGGAAAAAGACTGAGTCATTGAAACAGACTTTCTGATACTAGGCAGATGGTTTGAAAACAGTCTGGCTAGCTACTCCCCTGTTTTCAGCATGCTGGGCTAAACTGACCATCGGCTCTACAGTAGCTCCATAATATCTTTTTCCTTTCTTGTAGAGACTCCCCCAGTAAGCATCACTCAAACAGAAGAATTAAATCAGTTTTATTTGAGATTTGACTCAATTGACTTCTCTGAAGAACTGTCTAAATTCAGGGAAGCTCCAGTAAGCAGTGGGATTCAGATAGATGAGACCAACATGTGGAGCGCTTTTGAAAAGACTAATGCAAGTAAAAGTCATGGGCCTGATGGCATAAGTGGCCGACTACTTAAATGCTGTGCGCCCCATTCTTAAGTGAAATCTTCACATACATTTTCCTGTGGTCCTTGTCACTTCCACATTATGGAAAGGATCCATTATTGTCCCTGTGGTGATTGACCTGACGAAGAGCGCACTGCTCGAATTGTTGTCTCTCTAAATTTTTGTATACTTGGGAGCATCTACAGTGTGGCGAGTACGTCCTTTTCTTCTCTTCCCTGTGGTGAAGGTACCATCACCAAAGACATTAAATGATTATTGTCCTGTGGCCCTCACCTCGGTGGTGATGAAAAAGAGTTTGTTTTCTATGACGCAGACTGTGATTGATCTGCTCCAATTTTCCTACCAACCCAGGAAGGAGGTGTAGGATGCTGTGACGACACTATTGAATTTAGTTGTCAGGCACCTGGAAGGCAGGAAAACACTGTACTGTACCTCTATGTCTTGCTGATTTCTCATCAGCCTTCAACTATGTGTAGCCTCATGTCCTTGCTCACAGGCTTTCAGAAATACCCAGTGTTGATTTCGGAACAATATGCTGGTTAGTTGATTTTCTGACGACTTGGCCTCAGAGAACTTGTGTTAATGAAACCCTGTCCGAGACCCTGTTGTGTTCCACAGGCTCGCCCCAGGGATGTGTCTTGTCACCTCTATTGTGCATGCCTTACACTAATGACTGAGCATGTTCGAGTCAAGGTTCATTATTAAATGTGCTGATGACTCAGTGATTGTCAGCCTCCTGCAGGACCATGAGATGGGCATGATCATTGATTTCCGTAAGAAATCACCTGTCACAGCCCAAACCTTTGTCAAGGGTACAGCTGTGGACATAGTCAATCGTTATAAGTATTTAGGCACCATCCTGGACGATAAACTGTCTTTTGAGACCAACTCAGATGCCATCTGCTGGAAAGTAAATCAGAGGCTGTTTTACCTGGGGAAATTTAGGTCTTTTAATGTTGACAAAAAGCTTCTCAAACTGTTTTATTCATCTTTTATTGAGTCTATTTTAACTTTTGCAATGATTTGTTGGTTTGGGAACCTCAGCATCTCAAATAAGAATTGGATGAAGAATGTGGTTAAACTCCACCAAAGACCAATTGCCACTAGCCTGAATGACCTTGATAATGTTTATCAAGCCAGAGCCACTCGGAGGGCAAGGGCCATTCTGCGAACCCTCTCCATCCTCTTTATGCAGAGTTTTGGCTCCTCCCATCTAGGGGGAGGTATACGTTCCCTTGTCAGGCCAAATAGATATTTAAAATCCTTTGTCCCGTCTGCTATTAGATTCCTTAATAGGCTGTAGGCAAGCCTGTTGGGAACAATGTACAGTGCTGTAATTTGTGATGACTATGTATTTATATGTATTTATTTGTATTATTTGTGTGTGCTATGTGAGATCTGTGTCTGACTCTGGACTTTTGCTGCAAACCAAATTGCCTTTCGGGGACATTAAAAATTTTCAGATCAAATCAAAATTATCTTTCATGATTGATTGTCTTTCCATTGGTAAGGAAGTAGATGTAACCTATTAGAAAAATAATATGTTTGTCTTTGGCTTCACTTATTGAGATTTCACTAAATGACTCACTTGATAATGGCCATACAGCAAAAGTCTGCTCATGGTACATTAACATTGATAGTTTATAGTTCTTTCTGAATCATCTCACTGTGGAACAGAGAGAGTTTTTTGTTAAGATGTAAAAATGTTGAATTTTAGTACATCCAATACTTAGGCTACTTTATACTTCCAAATACTTATACCTTTAATTTGTTTGCTGCAGCTCTATAAAAGATATAAATGATTTGTGGAATATTGTCTCTAGTGCTCCAAGTAATGTTCGATATCTGCCAGGTATAGAGCAATGAAGTGTCTCATAAAATTCTGGAAAATGTCTGAATGATAACTTAATTGAGGATAATTAATTAAGCAGTGACGACTTAATTAGTTCAAGAAAGAGACGAACGGGACCTAGAATAGGCTGAGTGAGAACCATAGGCTGTGGTGTAGAGAAAGTGAGAGAGATTTAAATGAGATTTCCATGAGATGAAAGGCAGCTTGCAGATAATGAAGTGCCCTCTTTGACCAGTGGCCAAAATAAAAAGGGACACAAAAGCACATGCACACAATGTCTCACATCCACACACTGTGAGAAGGCTAGAACTATAAACAGGCATACACCATTATCAAGTGGATACTGGCTTTTACACACTAATCCCAGTCAAATCCGTTTGGAAAGCAATGGGACTGGCACCACCACACAGCCATGTGTGTGTGTGTGTGTGTGTGTGTGTGTGTGTGTGTGTGTGTGTGTGTGTGTGTGTGTGTGTGTGTGTGTGTGTGTGTGTGTGTGTGTGTGTGTGTGTGTGTGTGTGTGTGTGTGTGTGTGTGTGTGTGTGTGAGCGAGTGTGTCTGTGTGGGATAAAGCGGCAAAGTGATCATGCAGAGTGTAAATCCCAGGGTTGAGTGTTAACCATCCCTGAGGTTGTGTTAGTCTGTTGGAACAGCATTTCACAAACTCCTGGGAACCAAAAGCAGTAAATTTAGTCTTTCCCCAGGGGTGGTGAGGGAGGGAAGCGAGAGAGGGAGGAGGATGAGGGGGAGTTTGGCGGGACTCTGAAAGCATACAGCTCAATAGTGAAGTGAGGAGACATGAGAAAATAGCCTGCCACCCACACTTTGGATACCATAATATGCCATTTAGAAGAGCCTGAGACCAAAGTGAAGCAAAATTCAGGTAATTTAATCCAGGCTGGGAATTAATGAAAACATACAGCACATGTGCTATCATACATCTACAATACACCCACAACTCCTGGCAGGCTCTAGATTTAAAAATTGAGGGATGAACTTGATGATATTGTTGAAACCCCATAAAATAAAAAGTAGTGTGTAATTAAAGAACACGGAGTGGCTGTTAATAATGATTAAAAAATGAAAAATGATAATAAAAGTTATTACAGCAACCAGTCATAATGAAAATAATACAGTTTAGGAGAAAATGTATTTTACCCTCCTTCCCTTAAGCTTGAGGGTTGCTTCTATTATAAAATACTGTTTGATGAAATAAAAGGGAAAATTAAAAAAGAGTGAGTGTGGGAGTGAACAAAGGAGAGCAAAGTAAATGCAAATGGATGAAGTGGGGAAAAACACAGAAAACTGCAGTAAAATAAATTAGGAAAAGTTTTCAGGTCAAAAAGGGCTAACCGGGCCCTGAAAACATCCACTGGAAAGGGGAATGAGAAGGAGGAACAAGGGAGGAGAGGGATGTATAAAAAGCCAGTCCTGTCTGCTTGTGCCGCTCCCCCTCGCCGTCCCCCAGAGAATGGTGTGATGGGATAGAGATGAAAGAGAGACTTTGAAGAAGGAGTGATCCTTCCCTCGCTCCCTCGAAGGAGGAGGAGAGGGATCAGAGCAGAGGCCCCTGACACAGCAAGAGATGTCAAGATACGCGTACACACAGTACTTTCCACATTATGCACTTGACTTCTTTAGGAAGTACTTTCGAAGGTGACTTTACAGTCCATTTTATTTTGCTTTGAGCGCAGGTTTCTGAAACTGACCATATGGGCAACCTTTTTTTTTACACTGTCTCAATGCACTCTCTTTCTCTGTTCTCAAAAGTCATGTCTGCTGGATGCTGCATGGCAACAAAGTTGCTTAGCTTAAGTTGCAACAGTCTTTTTGTTTGAAAATGATTTGAAAATACTTGGCAACTGGTCATTATTTGTCCACTGGCAAACATGTATTTTCCTGGCACACAGCCTCCACCTTGTTTCCACTGTGTGGTCACAGATTTATTGGACATGTTTGCTGTATCCTTCTTGACTCAGCTCTCAGGGATTGAGCTCAAAGGATGATGATGCAGCCGGGGATTGTCCTACATGAGATTGTTTCTTCTAGCATAGGCACAGTTTGTGGAATTTGTAACCAGTGTTGTAATCCTTGTCATAGATGAACTTTGTCATGGGTGATTTGCCTCATATTACAGTCTTTAAACACTGTGCTACATCAGTCTATACCCTGACGAAGACCATCATGGTTGAAACATTGGTTTTTTATCACAACTTTATTTGTACATTTTTCTGCATCCGAGGCGAGTGTGCCACATCCTTTTTTCCTTTGTTTATTTTTCGTTTGTGAGCACCTCATCAACGCCGGTGTGCGCTCTCCTCCTCTTCAAAGACATCAGTCTATAAACACTGTGCTAAGAAGCATATACAGCCTTATATGGGATCAAGTAGGGCATCAACTGTGATATTATACTTCTGTTCGTATTATTTCTATACCACAGGCTAGGTAGGTGATATAGGTATAGCTTTAGTGGATTTTTACATGGTACTTCCCTCCATGTGATTGAGTTACAGACAAAAGGATAACAGGAAATTGGAACAAGTGTTGTGTTCAAGTGTTGTGTAGACCTCCATCTTAATAATAGGTTGTGGCTGTAATACAGCGTAATAGGTTGTCAAAAGGCTCTTACATTTATCCCAGTTTGATTCCTGTTAATCATTTATCATCCATCACCACCTGCAATTTCAAATTGTCGATTCCAGGGAGATAATCAATGATTTAGCTGGAAACAGTTGAAGTGTTCCAGTAACAGAAAGTGTTCCCTGAGAGTGGAGTTGATTCTGACAGTCTTTGAGCACAACAAGTACTTCCAAATTCCCATTAGTGTCCTAATGTTTTTCTTTTCTTTTTCTTTCTTTCTTTTTTACACATCTCCTCCAAAAAGCTCAATTCAATTTATCCATAAATCTACCCACTGATTTCATTGTTAACTTATCCCTTTTTTGTGCATGGCTCTCTTAATGTCTCTTTAATTTTGTGCTGTCAGCATGCAGTGTCATTTAATCTAACTCTTCTATTGATGTGGTTATGGACACTTTTTCATGTGTAAGCTACCCCTGGTGCTGAGAAAATTATACATCTATATGTCAATAAATTCATCCCTGAACTTACAGTCTAAGACTCCATCCCAATCTATTTCAAACATGTTCTCTTTTCATGATAAGCAGTCATTTCAATCTGGCTGTAATTGCTTAGACGTTAGACGTTCCACTTTTCAACATGCAGACTTTAATATTCACACTCACACTATTCACAGTGGCACTCAACCTTTTTGATGTCCATACAGCAGTGATAATGTGGTGAGGTGTAAAATTCTAAGGTAAGCCAATTTTTTAATTGCTTTGAAATGTCATAGAAAAAAAGAGGAAAAAAACCCCTGTGGGATCACCCAAAAGGGTGACAAACACAAAGGGTTGATGGATAAGACTGAAATTGAAGAAAATATGATTTTAAGCACATTTAATTAAATTTGAATAATAATTAAATTAGATCTTTAGTGTTAAATGGGATTTGATTTGTCCCTGTTGCTGTTATGAGAGGCTAGGTGGTGCAGTGATTAGAGAGATTGTCTTTAAGAATTCATGTTCAAGGTCCTTTGCTAACAGGGAATAAATACTCTACAATGTCCCTCAGCAATGCTCTTAAAACCATCTATTTTTGTGGTCAGTAGCTGACGATGACCTCTGACCTCTTAATGAGGGTAAGCAGAGGAATTCCCTTATGCAAATAGTTGTCCTTGGGGGTGCAGTGAGTGGCTGATTCAGCTCCCGGGCTGATACACTCTTTACAGCATGCGGTTACCCTCCTCTTTGTCCCCAATTTCCCGTCTTTCTTCACTGTCCTGCCAAAAAAGAAGATAATAATAACTGTCATTGGAGATGTTCCATGTATAATGTAATCAAAAATTGATAGATGCTCTTGTAAATTCACTATAAATAACAAGCTCTATTACATTACAATTTCTATTTAGGCATTGTGAAACCAGTACTTCACTAGTACAGTATATTGTGCAGCTCAGATTTTATAAATCTAGCTTTGATGTAAAAGAAGAACAGTACACTAATAATTTACTGTGACAATACTAAAATAAAAGTTTTCGACTTTATTATGTTGTTGTTGTATCAGTGGAAGTTATTTTTCAGTTTTTATCAGTTTTATTTTGTGTAATCCTTTCAAATTCCCAAACATGACAAAAACACACAATTATAACAGTTCTTTAAAACAGAACATTTCTGTTGCAAGTCACCTTGCAATATTATTCTGTTGTTCATACAGTCTATATTAGACTATCCGTTTTGAAATACAATTTCACCTGGTCTATTTTAAGACAGTTGTCTGAGTAATGGGCAACAACACATCCCTTTCTTATGAGTAGTGCAAGACTTTTCATGTCAGGAATTACATTGCAATAATGTTGTGTTACTATCAAAGATTTGGCCTCTTTGTCTTTCCTGGAGACAGTTGACATCAGTTTCATATCTGTGCATTCAGTCAAGATACGAGATGTGAGTTTGAAGGGACCTGAGATGAGGATGGCAGCCCTCACCAAAAGAGGAGGAACATGCAGCATAGTAACTTTGTGTTAATATAAGTCTTAAATAGTTATATCTTCTGACAGCAATCACTTATATAGAGTGTTTGGTCTGAAACACAGGTCTGTCAGTCACTCTGCTCTGCTGTAAGCCGAGGAGAAAACTTTCCTTGTATCCTACAACCTTTATCCAATGAGGAGAGAGAACGGCATAAAGGGGCGGTCCTCTCTGTGTGTGCAGCCAAGGGATGCGCGTGAATGTGGTGACGTAGGGACGAGGGCGGGGACTGCTAACTCCATCGGCTAGTTAGCCAAAACGACCGGATCGCTTACTTCTGCTTTAAGACATGTTAAGATTGGTTAATAGATCATTAATATTTTGGTCACTTCTCCTCCATGGAGTATAATTCAAAGATAATTTATAGTCCAATATCTACATTTCAGTCCTGTGTTACTGTAACTCAGTTTTTTCTGATGCAGCTTTTCCTGACATTTATGCAACTATTGATGTCAAAATGTATGATTATTATTATTATTCATTTACTGAATGCCATACACATACATAAGCACACACATGCGCACAATTAATTAGATAGTGGTCAGGAGCTACTGATATATTATGACAATGTCATTCTGTATCCTTTCTGACATCCTTCCTGTGAATGGTGTTGTGTACACACACACACGCGCACACACATTTGCAGACCGACAGAGTAAAAGACAGCTTGTAGATGTTGACCTTATATGCATTTGACTTTGATTTAGCACACACGCACACACAGTTCACTGATGAAAGTTTGATGAGACTTTCATGATGAGAGTCAACACAGTCAGTAGCTGGGACAGATAACTGTCTTCCTTTTATCAGTTGGCAGAAAAAGACCTACACATAATACACATCACACATCACACACACACACACACACACACACACACACACACACACACACACACACACACACAGAAGCAATCTTGGGGAATAGATCAATGAGGTTTCAGTAACAGGGGGTCGATACGTCTACAGATAATCACATCTGAGGTTGTTATGTATTGGTGTGTGGGGTGGACTGAGATTAAAATGGACTATGGAGAATTGCATTTTGGGAAGAAGATTATGTTTTGCCCGAATTGGCATGTAACATGTCACTGTGTGTGACACTGTGTACACTGTACATGTGTGTTGGGCACTTGGCTGCAGTTACCACAGGGAAGGCAGGTAGGAAGAATGAATGCAGGGGAACTGAAAGGCTGCAGATTAAGTAAGAAAGAAAGAAAGAAAGAAAGAAAGAAAGAAAGAAAGAAAGAAAACATAATTCTCTCTTTGAAATATGTCTCCTTCTCACTTCTCACTTTTTTTTTGCAGACCAATCTCAACATGTCTGAAGTGTTGGTCATGGACAGGAATATATTCAACATCCACTATAAGGTGGAAACAATATGGAAATTATTTTTTCTTAAATTACAAAGGAAATACAGTATAAGCTGCCCAACAACTAAAATTGTCGGGAAAAAAATACAAATACAAAACTGAGGAAACATTACAGTATATACAGAAAGAAAAATAAAGTTGTCTGGGCATTTCAAATGTGCTTATCCATTACTTCAGATGTTTGCACCAGGATTTCCACTGACCTTTAGGAGAAATCATTAATAGACAAATGGCCCATCTGTATAAAACTAAATCAATTACACTGACAGAAAATAATTACGTTTTATAGTTAGATATCTTCACATATCACTTTGATTAACCGCTTTGAGCCTGAAATGCCAGTTTAACATAGTTGACCAATTTGTCAGGTCTGTAAATTTGATGGATGCCGCAGTGACCACAAAATCCAAAATCAGATTCAGATCCCTGATCTACAGGTGATTTTGGCTGCTATTTTATTTTCTATATTGTATTTTTGAGTGAGTCCATAGTGTTTGATAACCAACAGATACAAATTCTTGGGTTTGGACCGCAAAGGCTCCACCTTGTTATTCAAGTATGTGACAAGCCTGACAAATGAAAGTAACAACCAACATAAGGTGTCTTGTAAAGTAAGGTGTTGAACCACCACATGGCACCAGAACACCTTCATGCTTCAGCTTTTTCCAGAGTCTGTGAACTCTGCAGCAAGAACATTCATTACAAAGCATGTTTTGAAGAGCACTGTCAACATTTTGGTCCAAAGTCTCCCATATGAGTATTCATTTGGGTTGAGATCTGCTGACTGTGAAGGCCATAGTATATGGGTCACATCCTTGCCCTGCAGTGGGTGGGAGCATTGTCATTCTCTGCACTCAGTTTGTATGTACAGGTAAGATAGGCTATTACAGTAAAACAGTTCAAACATGAGCACAGTGAAGGACAAACTGTTACATAATTTGTGATGAGTGCATAATAGGAATATGTCTGCAGATTATTTCTGCTTGCCTTTTAATTATCTTATGCTATGTGTCTGCTGCACATGTGTGCATGTTTTGGTAGAATCAGAATTTGTACACTGTTTTACTGTGTATGAAACTGTGTGTATGTGTGCGTGTGTGTGTCCACTGCAGTACTGCAGCCTAACTGATAGCTGAGCACATTGTGGATTCATTCCTGTGGATGAATACATCCAAAGAGCAGGAGAGTGAGAGAGACCTCTGATTTATTCAGTGGAATTGCAGGAGAGTGTGAAAGTCAATAATTTTAAAGTTTATTTGCTTATGCAACAACTCCATACTCTGATCCTCATCATCCTTCAAACTTGACTCGGTGGGAGAGTTTGAACCAAACTGCAGGCCTGTAACGGCTATTGTGTGAATGGTACATTGTTTTTCCTGCCTAAGCATGTCTTTTTATATAGATTCCAATACATGGGCTCTGCTGTGAGTCTGTATATGTATGTGAGTGTGTCTTTGAGGTGAATAATAACTTTTTTCTTATTACCCTGGATACGGCACGGTGCTTCCAAGCTTCGCTCACTGGAGTTCAATTACTGGGTTCCCTCTGGCTCGCCTTTTATCACTGAATAAGTAGCTCCCTGATACTGTCTGTCTCTCTCTCTTTCCCCCTCTCACTTGCTTTCTCTCTCCCTTTCGGTGTGTGTGTGAGTGTTTCTGTGTGGTCAAAGTCAAAATAATAAAGTGTGGAAACATGGTAACGTTTCAGCACGCAGCATGTACAAGAAAAATTGCCAGACACTGGTGCCTGCTCAGACACTGGTTTGTAAAGAGGTTTGTAAAGGTACACACACACACATGTGCACATACAGTAGACACATAAAGGATGACAGTCACACACAAACTCATACACAAAACACAGGTGCACACACTCATTACCCTTCCGGAAAAAAAGCCTTGGCAACTACCCCCCCCCCCCCCCCCCCCCCCCCCACACACACACACCTCTGGGCAGGTTTTAAGGTAGAAACACACACACAGGCAAATGCAGTGCAATGCTTCTGTCCCCATGGGGACTTAGATTTGGGTCATCAACTCAACAATGAAAGCCCCACAAAACAGATAAATAATGTCTCACTTGTTTTCACCTAACAAGATGCTGGTACGCTGATTTTTATATAAAACTAAACACAGCATTTGCACAGAGAAACCTGGTAATGAGCAGAGCCCGGAGTGTGATTGGGGGAAAATGCTATTGTTTGCTCTGAGTCAAGTGACATTTCTAGATAAATTTGTCTGAATATTAAGAGTTCGAAGCCTTGTTGTAAGTGCAGTATAGCTATTTGTCTAGTAAAGCACATGTAAGATGTAGGACTTAAAGGGATTTACTCTTTGAGTGACATTTATTGAAATTTACATGGTTTGAATAAATGTCAAGCAATCAAGAGATTTGGACACAGCTGCATTCATATTTTATCTTTCTCTTCAAACACACTTAGCTACACGAAACCTTGTGAATTTATTGAATTACATGATACCGACATCGAACAGTAGTAAGTTATCACAAAATGACTCAATGCTGCTTGTGAAGATAATGGAGGAGTTTTATTTTGGACTTTACAATGCTGTAACATGACATTAGTTCATCCTTTGGTTGGGTACTGGATTGGTAATGCAGTTAAGTGCTGAATATTTGACATTTGTACATTCTCAGACACTTAAGATGCCACTGAAGAGAGAGAAAAAAATCACACAGAGATACTATGTAAGCAATTATAAATGGTTAAAAGCCAGTGCATGAACTTGAAAAATGTAGGCTATGGTTACAGTGTCTATAAGAGGTGTACAATTACCCAAAAAATAGATTTAAAATTTGTCTTAAGTATATGAAGAGTAAAATCATGCTTCATGTTATTCTATTTTCCATGGACAGTGCAGTTGGAATTATACAATAATTATACAATAGCCTTTATCTGCCTAATGTGTCACAGTGTAGATAGAAGACAACACATGACAGTGGGCTATAGAAAATTGCTACTCATGTGTTTTGATTCAAATAAATAAAATACAGACAAAAGCTCAAAATTCGTATTATTATTATTATCATCACAGTTATTATTATTATTATTATTATTGTTATTATTAGTATTATTATTACTACTACAGTAGCCTATTATTATTACTTACTTGTTACTTTTATTTTGAAATGTTTCTGATTGTACTGGCCTACTTTGATATGAGCGCCTGTCGTCTTGCTCAGGCCACGCTGGGTGACACAGGTGCGCTCACTTGGACTAATTAGCCTGGAGTCAGTTTCCGGACAGATTTCATATGGCGGGCCAACCTAACTTGAGTTGGTAGACATAAATTATACGACAGAAGGAAACGAGGCAACAAACTACCAAACACAAGGAGGCGAAAGGACGGACACAAACTCTTGGATGAAAACGAGGGTGAAGGCAATTCAGGACATGACATTACTGTAATGCTAGCTACCTAGCAGCGGCCAGTCAGGAGCACCCACACACCTATAGGCTACCTGCGGCTATCCTGGCTAAGGGCAACTTGGAGCATGTAGCCTGAAGCTTTGGTGGATGTGTCTACACTGGGCGAGGCAATGCAGAAACCCCTGGCTCATGGTAAGACTGCTCACTTTGTTGTCTTGTTCCAGTCCTTTTTTTGTGCGGTTACTAAGCAGTTGACGCGGTGTGGCTGCCTGAGCAGTGCTAATCGGTCAGCTTATGACAGTCTACTGAATGGTTGGAGTGCTAATGCAAGTCAGGTAACGTGCAGGTTGATGGAAACTCAAGGATTTGAATGAAAAATTCTATTACCTTATGTTAGCTTTTTTTTTTTTTTAATATAGAATTTTGCAAGCATGAGTAGGCTATTTTATATAGTAATTCACTGGTGAGAGCTGTTTTCTGTTGTTGCTGCTTGTGATTGTAGCCACTGTTGGGCATGAGTAAAGCTTTGCTTTTGCAAAGTGCAGTATAACCACATCAGGTAGCCTGGATGGTCTCTGTTGAACACTGTGCCTTGTGTTAATAGATTATAGTCAATAGCGGTTTCATTTCCTGTGCATAGCACAAACAATTGAAGTTGCTACTCTGGATGATTTTTTTCTTTCTTTTTTTAATTCATACGTTTATGTAAGCCATTTATCAATCACAATATGTGAGCAATGACTGTTATTCATCTATATATTGGGGCATGCAGGCACTTTATCACTGTGTACTGCCGTAAACTATTGTGGGTGTTACGACCCCCCTTGAGTCTAGGGGTGCGGGAGCAGTAACAACAGAGTGCGCAGGGGACAAGAGGCAGTGATAAGTGGATTTATTGGATAAACAATAATGTAACAATGTAACTGGGGGCGTAACGGGTGGCGTCAAACCAATAACCAAACAAAAGGAGCAACAAAGTACAAAAAGGGACGCCACCCATAAACTAAAAGAAAAGCACAAACAAACCAGGGGAAAAACAATCCCCAAACCAAACAACAACCAAAGCTAAAGCCTAACCCCCAACCAAAGACAAAAGGAAAACGAACACGGCGAGGGGCCAACAGCCTCGTGCAGACTGTGACTGTTGCCCACCGATCTGCCCCTCCAGCCGGCTTTTATAACGTCTTGGCTTCCGGCTTCCGGTTTCCGGCTCAGACGTGAGATGACGAGGATGACGAAGGATGACGAAGGGCGACGTGATGACGTCAGCAGCACCACGGTACCTGGGCAAGAAATAGCGGCAAAAATACCCACACAAACCTATACCCATAACACCCCCCCCCATAAATACAAACCCACAGGTTTGTTACACAGCACGAGACAAGGCATCCGCAACTACATTCTCAGACCCTTTTTTATGCTTAATCACCAGGTTATAATCTTGGAGGAGCAAAGCCCATCGCATGAGACGCTGATTATGGTTGCACATACGCGCCAAAAACACCAACGGATTATGATCCGTATGTACGACCAGGGGCAGACTACACGACCCAACATACACGTCGAAATACTGTAACGCCCACAACAACGCCAATGCCTCTTTCTCAATAGTTGAATACTTACTCTGATGGATGTTAAACTTACGCGAGAAGAAACTGACAGGATGCTCCACACCAGAAGAATCCTCCTGCATCAAGACAGCTCCAGCTCCCACAGCACTCGCATCCACCTCCAAACTAAACGGCCTAGAGAAATCAGGGGCAGCAAGTACCGGCGCGTGACACAACAACATCTTCACACTCTCAAACGCACGCTGACATTCCGGGGTCCAGAGATATTCACCCTTTGGACTGGTCAGACTGGTTAAAGGCTGGGCGACGGAGGAAAAATTCCTGCAGAAGCCCCGGTAATAACCAGTCATCCCGAGAAACCGCTTCAGTTCACGACGCGTGGACGGCACGGGGAACTGAACGATGGCACTGATTTTGGCCTCTACCGGACGGACTTGGCCACGACCCACCTGCCTCCCCAGATATGTCACGGTACCCTTCCCAAACTCACACTTCGCAAGATTCAACGTGAGGGACGCGCGCGCAAGCCTCTCAAACACCTCTGTGAGCGTCTTCACGTGATCACACCACGAGTCCGAATACACGATTAAATCATCAAGGTAAGCATTACAATTAGACACTCCAGTCAACACAGTATTAATCAAACGCTGGAATGTAGCGGGTGCGTTACACATTCCAAACGCCATGACGGTATACTGGAGGAAATGGTCAGGTGTAGCAAAAGCGGAGATTTCAGCGGCGCGCTTAGTTAACGGAACCTGCCAGTATCCTTTCAATAAATCGAGCTTACTAACGAACTTTGCAGCACCCAAATTGTCAACACAGTCTTCCATCCGCGGCAACGGATAGGAGTCTGGCACAGTAAGCGCATTTACTTTTCGAAAATCTGTAATGAAACGCTGAGAACCATCAGGCTTCGCTTCCAAAAGACAAGGAGAACACCACGCGCTGTTACTGGGTTCAGCCAAGCCATTTTCTAAGAGATACTTAACCTCCTTTTTCATTAAGTCTCTTTTGATCTGATTTACACGGTACGGATGCTGTTTTACCGGCTTAGCGCTCCGCACATCGATGTCATGTTCAATCACTGTGGTGCGCGTAGGCACATCACCAAAAAGACATGGGAACTGCGCCACTAGTTCCACAATGTCACGCTGTTGCGCGGATTCCAAATGCTGCAGGTGATCCGGTAACACTTGGAGCATTTTGGAATTCGGTAACCGTGCACTTTGCTGGGAAGATGGCGCAGAAGGCAACCCATCCTCATCACCGGAATCATTTTTCGTTACAATGAGCGCAGAGCAACCACCCACAGAGACAGCAGCAGCCTCTCCAAGGGAGCGCGCGTCATCGCCACGAGAATGATACCGCTTCAACATGTTTATGTGACACACGCGAGTTTTCCGCCGCCGGTCTGGCGTACCGATCACATAGTCCGTCTCACTCAATTGTTTCAAAACTTTATACGGACCAGAAAAACGCGCTGACAGAGAACAACCCGGCAACGGGAGCAGAACAAGAACACTGTCATTAATATTAAAGTGCCGAGCAACAGCCGAACGATCAAATTGCTTTTTCATTTTTTCTTGTGAGCCACCGAGGGCACTGTGCGCCACCGAACGAGCCTGATGTAACCGTTCACGGAATTTACAGACAAAATCTAACACGTTCACATTTGGAGACGCATCAATAGACAATAGCTTCTCTTTTAGCACCTTTAACGGACTGCGCATGGTGTGCCCAAACACCAGCTCTGCAGGACTAAACCCCAAAGACTCCTGTACTGCGTCGCGAGCAGCAAAAAGAACAAAGGGGACGCCTTCATCCCAACCTCTGCCCGTGTCCAAGCAGTATTTACGCAGCATGGACTTGAGTGTCTGGTGCCACCGTTCAAGCGCGCCCTGCGATTCGGGATGATACGCGCTCGAGACAACGTGCTTGATCCCCAACGAGTGGAGCACTTGTTTAAACAATTTAGACTGGAAATTTGTGCCCTGATCAGTCTGTACTGTTTTTGGTAAACCGAACGTAGCAAAAAACTTGGTTAAAGCCTTTGCAACAACACTGGCTGTAATCTTACGCAGTGGCACAGCCTCAGGAAACCGAGTCGACGCACACATTATAGTCAGTAAATACTGATGACCGGATTTTGTTCTGGGCAACGGACCCACGCAGTCTACCAAGACTCTTTCAAACGGTTCTCCCACGGCAGGAATTGGTCGCAAGGGAGCCGGCGGAATCACCTGATTCGGCTTCCCCACCACCTGGCACGTGTGACAGCTGCGACAATGATTAACCACATCTGATTTTTGACCGGGCCAAAAAAAATGTCTCAGGGCTAGGTTATAGGTCTTATTTACACCCAAATGACCTGCCCAGGGACTCTCATGTGCTAAGCTCAAAATTTGGTCTCGATAAACAGAGGGAACCACAATTTGATCCACCACCCCACAGTCAAATTCTTCCTCTGACGACGGCGACCACCGACGCATCAGAACACCATTGTCAATGAAAAACGCAGTGGAACCCAGCTTAGGAGTATCCACTTTCTCCACAGCCGCAAAACATTTCACAAGACTCGCATCAGCCTTTTGTGCTGTGATTAAATTCTCTCGCGTAATAGGCACCTGTGTGCTGGTCGAGGAGCGAGTACTGGGTACCTTCGTCACTGTAGTTGATGCAGGAGAATCAGCAGCTGGTGCTGGCTCTGGAACCGCATCCTCTGTAAAGAGTTTGACAAACACAGAGTCAGTTAAATCAACATTGGCAGAGTTGGACCCTTTACATTCCGCGGCGCGTCTCCGGGACTGAGCGCGCGTAATTACGCATGAGGGGAACTCCGGCTGCACCGCATCATCCGGCCGGGAACTAATGCGGGGCGCCGTGTCCAAAACCTCGAGGGAAGGAGTTACTTTACCCCCAGCAATGTCATTCCCCAACAACATGGTAACGCCACGAATAGGTAACGCAGGACAAATGGCTACAGCAAACACGCCAGTGACTAGTTTGGATTCAACGCGCACAAAATGCAGCGGCTGCGGGACGTAGCCCATTTCAATGCCACTGAGAATTACACTGTAGCCACAAGCAGACTTTTCAGAGAACGGCAACGCGCTGGCAAGAATAACTGACTGAGACCCACCTGTGTCGCGCAGAATCTGTACGGGCTGTTTCTCCCCTGGGTCTCCGGGAAGAGATACTAACCCATCAAAAATGAACGGCTGGAAACACGGGTCAAACCCGGTGCCGCTCGGTGCTGGATCGACCCTCTGTGGAGGAGCTACTTTTATCAAACCAACACCTTTTGGATGTCGCACCATCGACGCCGGATACGACTGCTCTTTTCTTTTTAACATCATGCAATTTGCAATGACGTGCCCCGGTTTGTGACAATAGAAGCACTCTCTCTCCTCCGTGACGCTGGGGCGAGCTCGGTTCACCTGACCCTGGAACGAGGAAGCCGGACGCGAACGATCTGGGCCTGGAGAAGGAGAAGAAGGATATACAACCTTGTGAGTAAGCACATATTCATCGGCCAGAACTGCTGCAGCCGATAACACCTTCACTTTCTGTTCATTTAGATGAACTACTACACGATCTGGTAAACTCTTTTTAAATTCTTCTATTAACACAAGCTCTCGCAGCTCCGCAAAATCTCTAATTTTACAGGCAGAGCACCATTTATCAAACAATGTTGCTTTATCTCGTGCAAACTCTACATATGTCTGTGAAGGATTTTTTCGGTGACCACGAAACTTTTGCCTATATGCCTCAGGCACTAATTCGTATGCTCGCAGAATGGCCTCTTTTACTGTGTCATACCTCAAACTATCCTCAAGAGGGAGCGCCGAAACCACCTCTTGGGCTTTCCCATGCAATTTACATTGTAACAACAGTGGCCACACGTCATCGGGCCACTTCAAAGCAATGGCCAAGCGCTCAAATGTGTTAAAGTACGAGTCCACCTCGGCTTCCCGAAAGGGTGGCACCAACGCCACATGTTTACTGATGTCAAAATGGTTACGAGACAAACTGGGAGATATGGATGGCATGCCTACCGGCTCTGACACACGCTGAGCCTGCCCTTGGGCATCGAGCTCAAGCTTCCTCAGCCTAACGGCCGTGTCAGCCTCGATTTCAAGTTCCATTTTTTTGACTTGCAGGCGGAACTCACGGTCGGCCTGGCGGGCCTGCTCCTCGGACTCCAGCTGAAGACGAGCCAACCGGACTTTCACCCGTGCCTCGTCTCGCCCACTGGAAGACCCCGGAGACAAGGGCTCAAACCGAGGAAGGGTGAACGGCGTTTTGCCCCGCGCACCTCCCTCCAAGTCAACGCCCAGGGCACCTTGCCCCATAACCTCGCCAGCCGCTGCACGTGGGGGACTCCCCTGACTACCCAGCTGCAGGGCGCCATCCGCCTGCACTGGAGCTACCGGAGGAAAAACCGGAGGCAAAACTTCCATCTCCTCAAGTTTGCTCATGACCTGCTTTTTTAGCTCTGCTTTTACCGCTTTTGGTTCTACCGAGAAGCCGAAACGCCTCGCAATGGCCACTAGATTCTTCCGCTTACAGACTTCGATTTGATCAAGTGTGGGATTTCTTACAAACTGAGCCAAAACAAAGCGTGGCATAACACTATGCTACGCTACCCTGCACACAATAACTCGGACTACTTCAAAAGGTTTTACAAAGATCTCGGACGAGCGCCCAATTTGTTACGACCCCCCTTGAGTCTAGGGGTGCGGGAGCAGTAACAACAGAGTGCGCAGGGGACAAGAGGCAGTGATAAGTGGATTTATTGGATAAACAATAATGTAACAATGTAACTGGGGGCGTAACGGGTGGCGTCAAACCAATAACCAAACAAAAGGAGCAACAAAGTACAAAAAGGGACGCCACCCATAAACTAAAAGAAAAGCACAAACAAACCAGGGGAAAAACAATCCCCAAACCAAACAACAACCAAAGCTAAAGCCTAACCCCCAACCAAAGACAAAAGGAAAACGAACACGGCGAGGGGCCAACAGCCTCGTGCAGACTGTGACTGTTGCCCACCGATCTGCCCCTCCAGCCGGCTTTTATAACGTCTTGGCTTCCGGCTTCCGGTTTCCGGCTCAGACGTGAGATGACGAGGATGACGAGGATGACGAAGGATGACGAAGGGCGACGTGATGACGTCAGCAGCACCACGGTACCTGGGCAAGAAATAGCGGCAAAAATACCCACACAAACCTATACCCATAACAGTGGGAAAAAAACAGTAGTGTGCACTAGATGAGCAAGCTGTGTTTGAGTCGCAACAAAAACGTACATAAACATCTGCACCATGCTACTTGACGGTAAAATTATCAGATAAGTAAAGTTAACAGTGAGTAGTCAAGTAAGAATGAATAGAGGAACTATAACTGAGACATAATAAATCAACAGGGAAGGATGAATAAAGCTGAACAACAAAAGGAAAGGAGAAAGAAAGTGGGTAGTGGAGGAGTGGGAATGAGAAAAATTTTGGGGGGGGGGGGGGGGCAGGGGAAGAGGGGGAAGTGATGAAGAGGTTGAAGGAGAGGGAAGACGGGAGTGGAAGAAGAAAGACAAATGAGAGGGAATAGATAAAAGAGTGACTGTGATTCATGTCAGTCGAGCTGCTCTGCATCATCCTGTATTCACCAGCTCATGATCTACCACTGCCTCAGACAAGTGTGTGTGTTTGTGAGTGTGTGAGAACACTTTATATTGTGTCTACTCTCTGAGCAAACGGTGCTGAGGTTTGGATAAGGATACAGATAAAGACAGGGGAGATGGGGTTGTAAATCACACACACAGTCACCACATGCATTTCGACCTTGAGTTCTGCTGCTACCCTCCACCTCTCATGAACATGTTGTGTATTATTCTCCTTCTCCTCCCGCTGCTGAAAACCGATGCTTATCTACTTTACAGCAGATAACTGTGTGAGAGAGACGGAGAGAGAGAAAGAGGGAATGGGTGAAAGAGATTAGGAGATATCAAATGTGAGAGAGAAATGAAGAGAGAAGAATGAGAGGGGTGGAAGTTAGAGAGCAAGAGAGGAGAGATAGAGGAGTAAAACCGAGAGGGGTCTAAATAATAGATAATAAACCCAAATAATAGATGGACGGGCAAACTGATGTGTGTCCTACATTTGTCAATTTGGTAAGGGAAAGAAGCGGATTGAAATCTGATATGTGTTTGTGTGTTTTCCAGGGAGCTCTAACTGACAGAACCATAGCTGCACTGAGTGTTGAACCTAATTTACTGCATTTCCACTGGGCGCACCGCGGTATCTCTCGGTTCCTCAGAGCGTTCCAGTGACGGTGAGCGACGGTGCTCCATTATCACTGCCGCTGCTTCGGAGTTGGGGCAGACTTTAGCGTTGCAGCGCAACCAGCCCATGTGTGTCTGTCTGTCTGTCTGTGTGTGCGCTCGCGCAAGAGAGAGTCCGAGTCCAGCTGAACAAGGGGCTGACTGACAGAGATGAAAGACGGTGACACACTTTTTTCTCGGTGAGAAACTGTGGCGGACCCATATGAGACTGTTGCCGCTGCCTTACACCGAGCTCTCTGGCCTTTCACTTTTGAGCCAGATGCAGAGCGGGGCGGTAGCTTGAAGGCAGCTTGCCCCGCCCTGGGGTTGTGATGCTGTCAACCCCAGTCTGCCTGAAACTGCCAGTTTGCGTCTGCTGTTGGTTCACAGCAATTGGAAGGCAGAAAAACTCAGAAATGCAATTTTGCACTTTCTTCTGATATGTCATCCAACATCAGAAAAATGCCACAGGAACATGTGAAAAAGGGTTACATATAGTACTGTTGTTGTTGGACTGTTAAGCAGAAGTAAGCGATCCGGTCGTGTCAGCCGATGGAGTTAGCAGTCCCCGCCCTTGTCCCTACGTCACCACATGCATGCACATCCCTTGGCTGCACACACAGAGAGGACCGCCCCTTTATGCCGTTCTCTCTCCTCATTGGATAAAGGTTGTAGGATACAAGGAAAGTTTTCTCCTCGGCTTACAGCAGAGCAGAGTGACTGACAGACCCGTGTTTCAGACCAAACACTCTATAGAAGTGATTGCCGTCGGAAGATATGTAAGGGATAATGCCCGACGAGGTGTCCATTATCAGAAATTAATGGACGACGCGGAGGCGTGAACTCCATTAATCTCTGATAATCGGACACCTCGAAGGGCATTATCCCGCTTGGTCACTTACGAGATAAATACATATTAAATCAATTACTTATAATTTAATGTTTTTACCGTTAAAATCATCTGTCTTTCACAATAAGCGGCTGAGCGGACTATTTAATAACTCTCGTCGGCGATAAAAAAAAAAAGAAAAAAAAAGAGGGACCCGCTGTGACCGCAGCGTGCAGCCAGTGACTCTGCCACAGCCTGATGGTGAGGTGATGCTTAAATATTACGTGACACAAAGTTTTTCAGAGGGCCAGTGCCGTGATTCGCTGAAAAAAAGTTGTTATGGTCCGAGTGTCCGTTGCCGTGGTTACCAACAAGCGTTTGAGCCAGCGCAGTAATATTTATGCTGCGTTCATAACAACTCGGAGGTCGGGATTCCCAACTCGGAAATGTCCGACTTCCGACATCATTGCGTTCACGCTGCAGGAACTCGGGAGAAAAAAAAACATGGATACCTGAAGGAAGTTTGGCGTATTGTGGCTCATAGCTGAATACGAAAAATAAATGCAAAAGTAAATGATGTTTATTTTGGAGGAGAGGAGACGCCGCAGATGAGTGCACATATAATGTTATAGCCTTGATAACAGTTAAACGTTATTTCCGTCACATACGAGGACCGCAATTTCACACCGTACAACAATCACAGCTTAATATAAACGTATTTCATATAGGCTACTGCAATAATACACAAAAATATGCATTAAAACCTCAACAAATAACTTAAAATGTCTAAATTCTAACCGTTTAAGACGAGGGCTGCCATGTTTTGATGTTGTCGTGACGTCAAGTCGGAGCTCTGATATGATACCTGAATTCCCGACCTGTAATTTCCGAGTTCAACGCTGTTCAATTCATTTTTTACAACTCGGAGCTTGTTTTTTTCCGACTTCCGAGTTGTCTTGAACGCAGCATTAGAACGTAATCAGGCAGTTTGACCGGAACATCTTCATGGGTATCCATTATCACCCCGCAGCCAATCAGAATTGAGTATTCACCCAGACCATGGTATAAAACTATTTAAGACTTATATTAACACAAACATTCCGCTTACTTCTGTTTTAAGCTCTTTTGAAAAGATAATTGTAATCAAGTTCGTTCATCTTCGCTGTACATAGTAGACCGTTTAAATAGGTTATATTGACCACAGTGGACACGCAGTGTAACATATCCCAAATTAGAGATTACAAATTACACTGAGTATTAGGGCTGTCAATCTTCCCCCCAAATCAAGTTCGAATTTCTAACCCATCTTATGTTAAATATTTGAATAATATTTGAATTTTTAATGTGTTCTTTTTTTTTTTTTACCTCATTATAGAGGGGAGGGAGGGGGGGGGGGGGGCAGGGATGATGGTGGCGACAACGACACAGCAGAAGAATCCTGCATAGGAGCTGTCCATGGTTACTTAACCAAAAGTCTCTTGAAGTGTTAAACAAAGAGAACTATGGACTGTGGAAGTTTGAATAGCAAAAATACAGAAGTTATCTTGACGTGAACCATGTGTTGCGGTATAAAACAAAAGGAAAAAAAAAGAGGATCGTTGATTCGGTGGAAACACGGCTTCACGACGTCACTCAACGTTTCCATGCCCTAATTGGCCGAAGTTTTAACCTAATAACAGTAAAACGGTAGAGTTAAAAAAAAAATTCACCCCCCTCAGAGTGTGTGCGGGGGTAGAAACTATCGATTGAGACCAAAAAACGTTCTGACACCAGGCTTTGATCATGTTTATTGAGGATGTAAAGTTGGCGATTTTAACATGGGGGTCTATGGAGAATGCTCCCTTCTGACACCAGCCCCCAGACGAAGCCGAGGGGATTGCAGTTTTTTGAACGCGGAAGTGAGCTTCACTTCTCAGATCGACAACTGCCCCCTTGGTTAGGGCACAGAGTAGTGGTGCAACAGATCACAGCTGATCTGTGATCGGCACACAAGTGGTCCGCGGATCTATTGATTAAAAGGTGTGCGTGTAGTGTGGGGGACACATACGCGCACCGTGGCGGCCGAATGAACGGGCAATTTAAAAAAAACTCTGCTTGTATATTTGAAGCTGCAGCTTTACCTTGTGCACAACAACAACTGCATTTTGTTTTATCAACATGTGTACTACTCCGAACGTCGCGACGCACTACGTTAATTTGCCTCGTTACGGAAGGCAAACGTTCGAACGTCAGTTTCCACCTTCGAATGTTCTCATTTTGACTAACATTCGAATTGTATTCGAATAGCGAAGTTCGTTCTGACAGCCCTACTGAGTATGACATGGAAGTCAAATACTTTTGAATTGTGTTTACATTGCTTTATATGCATATGCATATGTACTGTAAGTGACCAGCTGCCTCCTACACTAGCTCTATTAATAAAAAATATTATCCATTGTGACTCATCCTAATGCCAACTCTGGCATACTGACTCATACATATCATACCTCACTAGCACAATTTGCCTCTCACATTTAAATATAAGTAACTTCTTCTGACCTTGTGCAATAGCCCCCAGGCTAAATGTGGTGTGGGTTTTGTTGAAGTAAAGTGACTAATTTGTCAGGAAGTCAATGGTCCCTTGGCTAAAGTAAACCACGTTTTTCTTAGAATAGTACTAATTTGTAAGGAGTTCAGCAGTCCCCTGGTCAAATCAGTCTTGGGTCTTCTCAAGATAAAATAGTGCAACTCATTAGGACTTCAGTAGTCCCCTGGCTAGAGTTTCTGAATGATAAAATGGGACTAATTTGTTAGGACTGTTATTTTAGCCAAAGCTACACCTATTATTTCTTCAACTAAAATGGTAATTCATTAAGATTTCAGTAGTCCCTTAGCTAAAGAAGATCTGTCTCTTTTTTTGGAATGATTTGGCACTGATTTATGACAACTAAGCTAAAGCCAAGCTGTTTTAGTACAATGAAAATAAAATGTTACTAATGGTGTCTAAAGTAAAAGCTCTATTTGAAATATCAGGCTCTAATACATGGATGAATTGAAGCTGAATTTAACAACTGGCCATCTTTTTTTATTACATGATTACCATGACAGTCATTTCTTATTTCAGTGTTTTCAGTTATTTTCAACTTCTCATGACAAATGTCCAGTGTTAAGAGGATAGTCATTCCCTACCTAAAAGTGCTGCTCATTGTTTATTTATTGTGGTTAATGTTTAATTGTCTTTCAAGGTGAGAATTTTAATATAATTAATAAATAAACAGTTATTTGTTCTCTCTCTCTCTCGCACACGCACACACAGACTAGTTCAGTGTAGACACACACAGCCAGGACCAGTGCACACACACTGCAGTGCTGACTCATGGAGATTAGAGGAAAATAATAATCCTATTATCCTGTTGTCTTTCCCTCATGTCTTCTATTACACTTGACAAGAGCAGAATGTAAGTGTGTGTGTGCTTGTGTGAGATAGGGAAAGCATATATTGTGTGTTGGCATATCTTTAAGTGTTTACTGTCCTTGAATGTGTACATGGTGTTAACATGATTGTTTGTTTAGGGTCTGGGCTATTCTGGCCCTCTCTGTACCTGCAAGTACAGAACACTGCACATGGACAGGGATCCAAGATGACATAGATTAGACTCAGACAATCGCACAATCCCCTAATGTCCAAAAGTTTGTTTTTACAAAAGAAAACCAACAAAGTGACATAAAAGGATGTTTAATTTTAAGTTTAAGTTACTCAGCTTCTTTGTGAGTTAAGTGTAATGCTTGTGTTTGTGTGGCCCAGTAGCTAATGGTTTAATGGCAATAGAGGAATATATAGGGCCCATAATGGCCATTAGTCAATGGAAAATCAATATTTTTCATATGATGGACTTAAATGTGGGCTCTAAAAGCATCCAAATGTTTTTTTTTCTCTCTTACAATATCCATTGTTGTTCCTGTTACCCTCCTTCCTGCATCTCTTCATGTCTCACCTAACCACTTTTCACTCTCCACATCTTTCTCCCCCGTTTCCACCTTTCCTCACTGTTTATGTTTTGTAATTTGATAGCTGTTAACAGCCAGCCTCCTGCTTTTTCTCTTCTGCCTTAGCTCCTCTTCTCCATTATATGAAAATACATTCTACATCACCTTATCTATCTTTCCTTCTACCATCAAGGTGTTTCATTATGTCTCTGTCCACTGCAGGATATCTGCTAGCTAAACATTCTCAATGAACCTTTCAAATGTATGAAAGCAGGATCAGCAGCAATCACACACACACACACACACACACACACACACACACACACACACACACACACACACACACACACACACACACACACACACACACACACACACACACACACACACACACACACACCAATTACCCCTGAGGATACAGGTGATAATGGCCTAATACTTGACACTTGCAGTTAAGTGTTGACCCATTGACCTGAGGTCCTTGGTATAGCTGCTTCTTAATGACTTTATTGTCCTCCCAAGTCTCCCTCCCTCCTTCCCTCTCTCACTCAGTCTATCACTATCTTTCTCTTCTATAAATTCTGACCTCTAGCTTCCTTTCTCTTCCCCTTTTTAATCCATGCTGCAGCATCTGCCATTCACTTGCCTCCAACTTGAGCTGGACCCTGTAACGAATAAAGATGCATCCTCATGTTTCGCAGCTACTTTGTGTGATCCAGAGATTTGGTATATTGCCAGGGTTCTTACGGATCCTTAAAAAGTCTTAAAAGGCATTGAATTCATTAATCTAAAAACAAGGCCTTAATTGGCATTAAAATGTATTAAATACATTTTTCAAAGGTCTTAAAAATGTTAACACTTGGTAAGTGGGATTGTATGATTGTAATTAGTCTCAAATCTCAAAATAATTGGTAACATTCTGACATAGAGAAGTTAGTGGCGGCCATCACCACTAAATTTCTTACCGCCACCAGCTCCCAAATCAGTTTTTTTTCCCCCCCAATCATTCATGTAGCAGTCACTTTACCTTGGACCACATGAAAGTGGGTAAAATTGTCCCTAACCCTATAATAGATGTGGTGATGTTTTTTTTGCATTTGTGTTTATTGTGAAGTCGGTCTTAAATTTCATTTCAAGTGGCATTAAAAACGTCTTAAAAAGTCTTAAATTTAAGTTGGCTTAAGCTGTAGGAACCCTGATTGCCTGTTTCCACTTTTGATGAGCCAGTTACCAACAAAAGTAGAAAGATTACTTTATGCCAGTCAGTACGTTTACATGCAGAGCTTAATCGAGCTATGCTCAAAATTCGATTTTGGCGTCAAGTCGGACTTCTGTCCTTGTCTCAATATACATGCAACTGAGAAAACCGAATAACTGACGGGGTCCATCCCCTCATGCGGCGTCACCCGTTATTTCAGCGGGTTAATACGCCCCCCTGTCCTGTTGACTTCTCTGTCACCTCGTAAAAAAATGAATATAAACAACTTAGTAAGCTTAGTAATAAATTCTCAACTGCAGTTCCCGACCAGACCCCCCCCCCCCCCCCTTTTTTTTTTTTTTTTTTTAAAACACTCTTGCTGGTTGCGCTGTGTGAAATGCATTGAATCAGCGCTGTTGTTGGTTTTTTTTTTCTTTACTTTGCCCGGTTCGGGCGGCTTCTCTGCTCCACTTTGTGCCGTCTCTATTGTGGAGCATGCGCACATGCATTGTCCAGCTTCAGTCCGACTACGGCGTTTACATGCACTTCAGTTGTCCATTTATAGTCGGATTAAGACAATAATTCGGTTTTTTCAAGTGTCATGTAAACGTACTGAATGTCTTACAACAATTGTGGCAATGTATACTCGGTGTTTGCAATACTGCCATGATATTACATTGCATGTGAGATACTTGGAGTATTCCATGTATCTCCCTCTACAACCTGCAACCAAACCAAATACCAATGTTTATTGTATTTCTATTTGTGATACACACATATATGCAATCACACTACTGCAGCTGTATAGACCTTTGGTCTCTTAACAACCATGTAACACACACTCATCCATCTATATGCTCTGAGTCAGCTGTAATTTGCACGCACATAATGCTCCAATAGATGCACACACAGTTAAAAGTAGGTTGCCAGCCTCTGAACCAGACAGATCAGTCTTTCCTGTGCGTTGCATCAATACTGTTATTCTTTCTTTTGGTTCCCATGACAATAGGCCTTTGATGGAGACGGTTACTATAGTAATCCAATACAGTCAACCATGACCATGGCAATTTAGCACTGATCCTTTATCTCACATTGTGTGTCTTTTTTGTCTCTGCATACAACATGTTTTTTTATCTCCATGTCAATGTCTCCTATATTAGTTTATTCAATGCCGCCACAATAGCCTGGAGTGGTTTAAAATTCACTTTGTACAGAGTGAGATCATTGAATTTTTCTAAGTCCATTTATTAGAGCAAAAATCTGTCCCAATGCAGGGCTGTACACTAACTATTTTAGCATATAGCACTGGTGCTACAAAGGTTGATAGGCAGTAGTATAATTGTAAAGGTTTCAAACAAAGCATTTGTAGAAAAAATGTAGGCAACCTACAGGATGCACATTTAGATTTTTTTTCTGACCGATAACCAACGCTTGTTAACTTATTATTAACCTTTAACCAATAAGATTAAAACGCTCTAGTGTCTGTGACTAGGCTTGTGCCGATCAGCAACCCTATCCTCTCTGTTTTTTGTTGTTGTTTTTGTCGTTATAAAACACACACACATGCACTGCTACAGCTGAGCAGCGCCACATCCACTGTGCTCTGGCTCAACTGATCTCACTCTGATGACGGCTAGATCATCCACTGTTGAACTGTTTTTACAGCTACAAATAGCAGCCAAACACCAGGCTAAAGAGAGTGAGGGACAGCAGAGGCTCGTCTGGTCAGGTGAACCGGCTGGAGAGCTCAGTGTTGTCATTTTTTTTTTGTGCAGCGCCGTTGTTAACAGGTGATGCACATCTATTAGGGATGTAATGGTACACACAAGTCACGATTTGGTACGTACCTCGGTTCGGGGGTCACGGTTCAGTATGGGTTCGGTACAACAGACACTAATTGAATGCAAAACTAAAATCTGTCTTGTGGTGTTATAAAAGTAAAAAAGTAAAATAAAATTGCACTTGACAACTGGCAACTTTTATAAAAAACAAAACAAGAAAGTAACATCAGCGTTGGTTAGGCCAGATGCCAGTTACTTTGGTGATGTTTTTGGTCCTGTCTGTGTTCATGTCAAGAGGCTTAAAAGCAGATAAGCAACAGATACGTTGTTGCACACAACTTTAACTTAACCTGTTTTAACTTTTTCCTTCTTATTTAGTTGTGTTGCATATGTTTCCTAGTGCAATGAGGAATTTTTCCAATAATTTTTGTTTCGGTTACAGTCAGAGTATCCACAATCAATATATCCCGTACCCATTGATGATTTATGAATTTGGTGTTATCATAACACCTAAAGCTGCACAGCTACCCAAGCTGTCAGTAGTCATTTATTATTTAACAGGAGGAGTGCACTGACTTTTTTGATGCATGGTTTATTTTAGAAACAAGTTTGCAAGTATTTAACAGATCTATGCAAGTTATCTGATGATGAGGTTTTTTTTTAAGGCCACACACAGACATTAAATAGGACGTCTTGGGTGAAAATGGGACAAAGAACATGGAGGGCTATTGTGCAAAGTCGTTGCACAAACATAATTAGTAGGTTACCTTGATGCATACATTTCCCACATTATTTATTACACTTTAAAAAAGTTGTACTGAAATGAAGACTCCTCTTAGGTAATTGAAGGTTACACTTGATCTATGTCTTCTTCTCACTTCTTAGTGTAAAAAAGAAACAGAAAAAAAGTTGAGCGAGACAAACCACCTGAATTCTGTGATGGTTTGTATTTACTGTACCAGGTGTGCCAGTATCATTGCCTACCTCAGAGGCAGACAGCAAACATGTATCTGCTGAGTAAATATTAGGCTGCCTGGACAGGCATGGAATGGTTGCCATGGTAACTGACCCGTATGGGATGCTGGAAACTAGATGCCATATTTAGAGTTGAGAGCCAGACTTTTTTACCTGCTCTACTGAATGACTGAGAAATTGGTGTTACCACTGATAAACTGTGTGTGTGTGTCACTTAAACACAAAGTTTTTTTTTAGCTTGTATGCAACCACACAGTGTTTGTGTGTTTTGAAAGTACTTCCTGGTCAACTTGCTGAAAGGAGAACTGTTCTCTGCTGATTCTCGTACTTGCATCCATCCTGTTAAGATGGTGCAAAAAGTGGGCCAGGGCTACAGGGGCAGAACAGATGGACTGTCAAGGCTCCTACTGTCTTTTCCTCAAGTCACTCTACTTTATTAGCTTGAATTTTAAATGAACACTAATGACAAAGCCGGTAAATACTGTTAAATGTAGTAATAAAATGAAATAACTGGTACGCATATGTTACTGTCCTGCACTAAAATGTTTTTTGTGCCTGCAGACTGATTAAACACATGCAATTAGTGTATCTGTGACAAAATGAAGCATCAGAGATGTATAAAGAGTGAGGCCAGGAGATCCTAAGACTGCCAGAAACAAAGGGATGGGAGGGAGGCACAGTTTTATTGTGAGGGCTGGAAACCAATTATCTACCAACAGTGAATTCTCCTAAGGGACTACTTGAAGATCAGCAAGGGAAGCTGTATGTGCCATTGTGTGTGTGTATGCGTTTGTACGTGGCTTGGTCTGAATGTATGTCTGGACAGGGCGGGTGAGGCAATTATATGTTAAAGCTATAGTATAGTGCGTAACTTCTGTCGACCCCTAGAGGAATTCTACGTAAATACAAGAACCCTACTGGCGCTTCCAGTGGTGTCTGGCAGTATAGGCTGCGGTCACACAAACCTACATTAATGCAGGTGTTGTGTTTGTACAGAAGGAAATCAGCTGCTGACACATGTTGCCACTTCACATATGTTTTACTGCAGGACCAACGATTTCCAACGGGTTACAGAGCGCACAGTGTAGATATTGGTGCGCTGTGGTCACTCACAATATACAGCTTACACCACTTGTGTTTTACATGAACATTTATTACTGACAGTAACGTACATAAAACAGGTAGCATCGGTCGCCACCGTCACGTGATGCTGTCAACAGACAGACCAACGTGAAGAGAATAGATTTTATACAGAAACTGACATGTGGTGTTAAACCTATGGGCTATAATAACCTCATTGACATTGTTTATTGATAAAGTGAGCGCTGTCCAGCGGATTGGGACACTTGAGGAAGTTTACAAAGTAACAGTAACCGGTAGGTTCTTTTTGCACATCTGCACCGACTCGATTAGTAAGTAGTGGCGGCGATAATTAAGGAGTGGTGGGCTACCACAACTAAATGTATATAGCGGAAACCCTGTTTGATACAATATAATGTCAGGAGTTGTGATTTCTAGCTCTGCTGACATCTTGTAAACAATGCCGAACATCGCAACGCACAACGTTGATTTGCGTCGTTGCGGAAGGCACACGTTCGAACTTCAGTTTCCACCTTCGAATGTTCTCATTTTTAAAGTAATTTAATTTCTGTTCGATTAGCAAAGTTTGTAATCAATAGATGTAGCCCCTAGTCTTGGGCTTTTATTTTTTTAAATTGCCTTTTTATTTTTAATCGATAGCACAGTCGAGAGAGAGAGAGAGAGAGACAGGAAATGGGGAGGCAGAGAGGGGGAACGACATGCAGGAAAGGGCTGCACAATGCGGGATTCGAACCGCAGTGAGGACCGTAGCCTCAACATGGGGCGGCAGCTCTACCAAGTGAGCTACAAATGAAATGCTTCGAAACAATGCATATTATAATTTGGTGCTGTACATGCTATACAGCTGTGCAGCAGTGATTCTATTTTGTCTGATAAATGTGAGTGCATTTGAAAAATTAACAAAATACGTTTTATGTTCATAAAATATAAAAGAGATGGTGAGGTTTGTAATTAAGTTACGTAATCGGTGTGTGTCTGACCACCATGCTAACACTTACTATTGCTGCAAGTACAATATATCACAGTTATTAAGGCTCCTCATCTTGCAAATTTTCATCTTGCTATAGCATTCCCATAAGTGTGATATAAATGCCTAAAACTAAAGATTAGCTTGTTTCCCTTGCATTGCCAAATTGGACCGCAGCACCAAAAGTGTACTTGGCAGTAAAACTTGATTCAGAGTGATATGAGGAGTGGATGTTAACAGAGATTTTTACTGTTATATTGACAATCTGGAGTTCTGACCAGAGGACACAGTGTACCAGACACAGCCAGCCATATTGACTATATAAAACCTCTTTATGAGCTCTGTAAACTTAGTTGAAAATAACAGTAGTGGATGACGGAGAAGGTTTCTGTTGGCATATGAAAAGAGAGTATTGGCCTTTTTTTTGTGAGTGTATGGGAAACAGAAGGTCGCTTTATGTGTTAACGCATTTTAGCTGTTGGGTGCAGTTGTGTCTGTTGAAAATTATAACTGTTTATGTGTGGAAATTAAAAAATACAGCTGTGTGTATAAAGTATGTGATAGATAGATAGATAGATAGATAGATAGATAGATAGATAGATAGATAGATAGATAGATAGGGCTGAAGGAAGTATGGGGGCCCTGAGAGGCATTACACTGCAACTATAGAAAACCCATACAGTGTTTCCTCTAGGATTTTTTTAAGACAGGCAGGACCCTGAACCCTTTAAGGGAGGCTATTTTTTTTGGAAACGGGCCCCAGAGTGGATAGATCTCAAAACGCCGCCCCTTACTTTTCTTGCAAACATCCAAACTGGATCTTTTGTATTGTGATGCACAATATGAAAAATTTCAACCGATAACCGATAATTTCCTGCTTCTCATTGCCAATACCAATACGGATAACTGATAAATTCATATTTTTATATTTAACATCTATAACAGCAAACAAAAGCTCTGGCTCTTCAACTTTTCATTAATTTTTTTCCTGTCATATCTCACAAATATTTGTGGTCATTTGCTGTAAATAAAAAAGTGTGCTTTCACCTCTTCTTCTCTGTTGTTGGTGTGTTTCTGTGGCAGCGCTACAGCGCAACACGTGATAGTCTGCGGTGCATCTGCACGTGACCAGAGGGATTGCTCACCTGTAATAAATAATTAACAAAAAACAGCTCATACCGCAGGAATGGTATGATTCTTGCGGTGCAGAATTTTTTGTGACTTTTTCATACCTGGTTTACCTTGAAACCGGTAATCGGCCCATGCCAGGTGGATGACAGCCTATCGGTAAACAGCCTTAGATTTTATTCCAAAAAATTTGATGAGAGAGTAATTCTCTATTATGCGGGATTATGTTTTTATAGTCTTTATTTGGGTTTTGAGGGTGTGGTTCTCTAGCCATTATTCATCATACACAGATTCAGATTTACAGTGATGAAGCTTGCTCCTTTTACAGTCCCATCATGTCACTTGCAGTGACTAGTCACAGTGGGCCCTAGTTTGGTGGCGCAGCGCAGGTGGCGCAATGTAGCGCAGCCGGTGTAATGCAAGTTTCGACCAGCGCAGCCTAGCGCAAAGTCAGATTGGCAGATTGGTAGATCGCGCTGCGCTGAGATAGGCGTGGCCGCGCAGCAGGGGGAGGCGTCACAGATTCAGCTTGGTGCAGTGGAAGTTTCGTGCGAAAATGTCCCGCCGAGGTTGGGCTGAAAGCTCGCCACCTCCAACCAGGTCTACTCTCAGCGCAGGGCGGAGCGCAGCAGGTGCAGTAGAAGTTTGGCTGACTGACGTGCAGTGCACACACGTCACCAAGACCTCACAGGCAGATTTCCACAGTTCCAGACACATTTCAATGCAATAAATATCCACAATAACCACTATTTAATGCAACTAATGGAATCAACACGTGAATTTATATCTATATAGATTGTCCCGTCACGTCAGATCAAAGCAGAGATCAAAGGCTGTCGGCACGCGTAATGGAAACTCCACCTGAATTAACACAGCAGGGACGAACTGGCACTGATAAGCAGCTGCGGATGGCCCAAGAGCGTCACGCAGCCGTAATGAAAAACAAAACACAAATCATCATCTCTCTTAGCCCACCACAACAGCCTCGGTGTCAGATAGTCAGTATCTAGCCGATACTCAGCATCTCTCATCACAGAAAAAAAAGAGACAGACAGAGAGAGAGAGAGCGTCCTTTTACGCTGATTTCATTCCGCATGGTGTTTGTTTATGTTGTGATTAGTGTACACCTCTCATCTGTCTTACACAGGGAATAATACATTGAATTAAATAAATGTGAGTTTCTTTATTAGTTGTTTTTTACTCTAAACAGTGGTTCTCAGTGTATCAGATCAAACCTGATTAAGGATATTAGTAAACTCATTATTGGTCACTCTGAGCTCGGACCTCCGGACCAAAACACCTGTTTGCTCCTGGGAGAGGTTCGGCCTCTGGCGTCGCTGTCTCCGTCCATGTCAAAGTATAAAATAACAAACTTGCAGCGCGCATCGCCCGCGGCGCAGTTAAAGGTGAGGAGAGGAGCTCATTTGATTGGTGAAGATCTGAATCGGCCTTTCTCTCCTCCTCCTGTCTCCCTCCCGCCCTCTCTCCTCCCCCTTTGCCGTTTGCGCCGGTAGGAGGGACGAGGGGAGGGCTTGCGCTGGCGTAAGTCGGACTGCGCTGCCCACCAACCTTGCGAAATGGACCTGGACACGCCTCGTTGGCGTGGCGAAGCTGCGCTGAGCTTAGACTTCGCTCGGTCTAGGAAACTAGGGCCCTATATGTGTAAGATGTCTACACAGGACACATCTATGTTTTCTTGGTCCAAACTTCTCTTTACATCCTCCATGATGTTGGCCCTTGATTTCTAGATTGGTGTCTGGAGGGTAGCAGAGGGAGTTGCTTGTTGTTACTTGAAGTTGATGACACTCAAAGCCTGTGACACTTTTCTCTCTTGACTTGTCAAGCACACAGTTTACTCTTGTTGAATGTAAAGTCTACAAGACATGTTTCCTGTACCAGGAGCCATGAATTATTGATTTGTTTATTAATTTGCTCAGTCACTCCTTCATCCTGGACAGAATTTAGACTTAAAGAGGACACAATTCATCACTGTGATGAATAACATGGCAAAGTTGAAGTAGAACTTAAACAACTTCTTTTTCTGAAAGAATCATTATTTTCAGATTTAAAAATAAAAATGCAAACATGTGCACATACAGTACAGACATTCCCTTTTTTTTGTCTACTTTTCTGAATGCAAGTGTGTGAACAGTATGTGTGGGCAAATGTCTGTATGTGTCTACCAGCTCCTGTGGGACTCTATATGCATCTGCAGTGTGTCAGTCTCTGACTGGGGCAGCGTGTTTATCTAAGGGGGAAATGATAATCAGGCCATGCATATATATGAGGATTTGCAAACAGGGCTTTAGACATTCCAAAGGCTTTTCCAAATAATTGTAGATTGGGTTTTTGAATGTTATGCTATGTTACCATACCACTGGAATTGCAATATTAAGAAGCAGGATTGAATTGCATGTAAAAAGGCACTTGAGTGGGTTACCCTGACAGGTTGCTTGGGGGACAGAGCGAGAGGCTGTGAGCATGTGTGTGTTCTTGAGACGAACAGATGTGATGCGAGTCAGAGATAACAGCTTTATGATATGTGTGGGACCTGAAAATGAGAAACAGGCAAACTTGGCAAGGTGATTGTTGTTGTTGTTGTTATGATAATAATGAAGCCCGTTTTAAACAGAGATCCCGCTATATTATGTCAGCTTTGCTCATTTACATTTCACAGAAAAACTCCCATGGAAAAGGATTGATTAACTGATTGGTCGTGAACGAAGATTGGTTGGGGTGATACTTGTAGTGTTGCCAGTCTCCCGACCAGACACAGCAAGAATTAATGCCACTGTGATCATTTAATCTGACATGGTGACCATCATGAAAGACAAAACAATCGTGTAGGCTGAACCTGGCTTTAATTGACATCAGCTGTAAGTGATCTGAGTGTGAGAGTCTGAAATGGCTCCAGATGCTATAAACAGAATGGGACTGCACTTAACACCCTTTCACGTTAACCTCGACAACAAAATGTTGTTGACACTGGCTGGTCTGGGACAATTAACCGTTTGCTTTCAGCATGCACAGGGTGTGTGAGGTATAGACTCGAAACAAATGTTCTTGGATCAGATCAAATCATCATACAATCACAAACTGCACAGTTGTGATGAGCAATGTTAATACTTACAAGTAAAATTATTTTTCCTGCTCCGCCATTAACAATAAAGAAACCTGGAGGCTTTCTCTGTCTACGTAATAATCCCCTGTATTTGACTTCACAACGCTATGAACTGTGGGTAATTTCCTTACGCAAAGTAAGCATCGATACTGACTTACGGCAAGGGGGCATAAAGGGCTTACTCACTGACTCACTGACTTGACAATTTAACAATTGATTGATTGGTTGGTTGATTTGATTGGAATTCAGCCTAAATGTATTTGATTAACTCTATGGGTGCTGCTTATTGCCTTTTCTGCCCCCGTTCTGATGCTTCAGGATGTCTTTATTTGTTCTCAATAATGGAACACACACATTTTTGTGATTGCACACTATTTTACAGTTAATTGAATACATGTAACTCAGTGAAACATTATTCAAGAATAATCTTATCATCTTGTATTTTCATGCGACTTTGACCTAAGCTCATTACATTATTATAGAATGTTATTTTTTTATTTGTATTGCTAGATAATTGAGATTCTCTTTGTTGTTTTGGCCAGAAACCAAATAATGTTTGCAACAAACTGAACATTATAACTTGTGTGACTTTATGTTACTAATTCAACCTGGATTTCCTTTTTGTTGTGCTCTGTATAATGTGTTGTCAATGCTTCTCCAAGTTATAACTCTGTATCATGTTACACACCACAGACAATAAGATAAATTATATTACACACTTGGTAAGTGAATTATACTTTATTTTCCCTTTTAGAAATTGGCTTTAGCTATGTCATGCCATAGAAGGAAATCACAGAAACCCAATTAGTCACCATCTTAGGGAATTTAATCTCATTCTCCATTTGAACTGCACTTAAAACTTTCTCTTTTTTTCTGCCGAGTGAATGGATTTGAGTAAATATATCCTCTCCTGACAGCTGCACACTTTAAATCATGCTAATACCTTTTGTCAAGTGGGTACCCATCAGAAGAAAAGCCTGTGCTCATTGTTGTTCTAATAACACTGAATAACTACATGGTGAATTTCAGAATGGAGGGAGGCAAACGATACAAAAATGTTTTGATGATAGCAAAGTCAACTGCAGTTACTTCAGGAAATGAGAAAACCTCAAATCCAGCTTCTAATTTTGTGGTTCAGTTATAATAATCACTGTTTCAGTGGGGGTCCATGCTCACGAGATCTTCGTTTTGAAGCGTTTTCCTCAGCATGGGTTGTCATCCTTCTCTGAAAGTGATAATGGTTTCTTCACCATTTCAGGTGTGTGGGTGCAGTACTGCTAATCAATAGCCAATAAAGCCAAATCAATAGAGCTTACAGAGCAATCTGGAGCTCTAAAGGACTTCTTTGTGTCATTAACACAACAATCTGGGGATAAATATTATTTGGCCATAGCTTAATAATAAACTGACGAGGGTTGTATCACTGGTGAATTCACCAGTTGAACCGACTGACTGACTTTGGTGGTTGTAGTGGTATTGAATTCTTTTAACTGTTTAAGCAGGGACACCCAGGGTTTTCCTTGGTGTTACTGTACTTAGGTATCCAGTAATGATGGTCAATACAGTTTATAAGCTCTTTTGGGTCCTTGAGTGGAGGCATCCCATAGTAGATGGCTCCTGATTACAAGCATTTAAATTGACAACAATGGCTGTTTCTGATTACACTGTATTGATTATATTCAATGAGCATGGAGGTGGGAAGCTACTTGGCAAGTGGTTAAGTAATGACTATGGCAATTAAAGCCAACTGGTTAAAATCAATGCTGTCTCTTGGGAGAGGTCATAGTTCACTATATTTATTAGTGACCATGGATAGAGATTTAAGGACATCAAGAACCAATATGGATAAAATGAGAAAAGGAAGCAAGGAACAATGTGCAGAGTTTTTAATATCCAAATTAAGGTTGTCATGAGGACTGATACTTCGGAAACCAAGTCGATGCCAAACGGCAAAAATTACGCCGATGCCTGCTACAGTGAGTACCGGATACACAACTTTGCCCTCGTTGCATGTTTTCTATTGGGACTGATGCGGGCAGTATGCACCTGAGTCTGAGCACGTGCGGGGTCTGGGGGCGGCTACAGGTCTGTTTTGTTGTGTGAATGCGGTCAATCATTCAACAGACGGCCCCACGTGTGCTCCCTGCCTGGCTCATTGAAACAGCCTGTCATATCTCTGGCCGCCTATCAGCTATTTGGATCAGCGTGTGGAAGAGGCGGAGTGATACAGCGTGTGCGGAGTACTGAATGAGTTGGTTAGTTCCAGATAAACTAACTTTTTTCCGACAAGCTGATGCATTGTAAATTTTTACTTTATATCGTACTCTTGTATTGGTATATAATTTTGAGACGGGACTTCTTGTAGCTGGCGAAAATACGCTGATTAATTGTTCCTCATTGACAGCTGTTTACTGCCTGTGTCTCGGTGCAGACACAGGCAGGGTATTTTCTCAGTGGGGGTAGGGATGTACATCGTTAGGATTTTATCGATACCGATACTGATACTCCTTATCGGTACCGATACTTATCGGCCTTGTGGCCCGGGTCTCTGGTGCGAGGCTTGAAACACATGACGACCCGACACAGGCGAACGGACCAGGCCGGACTCATCTCATGAATCCGCTCAACACGCGCCGTCACTTTAGCTGCCACTTCTACTTATTTCCTCCCTCTTTTCCAACTTTCACTGTTTCCTTCTTCCCTTTAGATTTAGCTGCTGCAGCTCAAACAAACTAGACTACACACTCATGATAGGAGGTTGTGTGTCGGTTTTGATAGCGCTGTGGCGCCAAGAGACGCTGCTGGGATGTACCGCAGCGCGCCCGGTAGAAGTGCTCTCATTCGTGGCAGCGATCAGCTACGATGACCGCGGTGTAGCCATTCAGCGGCGCTGACGGACCCGGTGGAAATTGGGGGTGACAAGCTGCTGTCGCGGCAGTGTCATTATTATGCAACGGTTAGGGAGACGTTCAAAAAGTACTGACCGTACCGTTTGTCCAGAATCTTAACGGTACTCTGGTACTGACCCAATTAGTAACCAGTACCAAAAAATACCGGTCCATCCACGGTATACATCCCTAGCCCCACTAGGGATGTATACCGTGGATGGACCGGGGGAAGCAGAGACCTTTCTACTGCAGATAGTATACTTAATGGCCATTTGTACCTCATACAACCCCACTTCAAAAAAGCTTAACTATCCCTTTAAGCTACATTATAGGCTATAATGAGAAAGGAAGGGTAACTGTTTTTCGATGGAACTTTTTATCAACCTTTTTTTTTTCCTATCGCACCACGTGTCTATTGATCAGTATATATTGTTATCGAATTATTGTCAAGGCCTATTCAGTATTGACCAATGCTTGTTAGAAATTGAAAAAACTAGCCTAATACTTTAAATTTTTGAGTTAGTTTAATTCATGGGAATGAGTGACATTAATTTCTTTTGTTAGTAGTGATGCACATTTTGAATTTTTTTTTTTCTGACCGTTAACCGATTATTAACCGTTAACTGATAAAATTAAAACGCTTGTGGTGGCAATCAACGGTGGGTTTTTTTTTTGCCGTTATAAAACACACACACACACACATACTGCAACAGCTGAGCAGCGCCACATGCACTGTGCTCTGGCTCAGCTGATTGCGCTCAGATGGTAGCTAGATCTTCACATGTTGAACTGTTATACAAAGTGCAGCCAAACACCAGGCTACAGAGGGAGGAACAGCAGAGCTCCTCTGACAGCTCGTCTGTGGAGCTGCAGGAGAGCTGCAGGTGAACCGGCTGGAGGCAGTGCTGCGCTGCATAACTGTCAGTCCTCCTGTGTAACTTTTTACTGCGAAATATGACTGAAGGCACGAGTGGAAGTCTGCACGTTTCGACACGCCTCCATGAGTTGACGACATAAGGAGCTGATAAAAAGAAAAATTAATCGATTATTATTAATCGGTCAAAGTTCTTGTTATCGGTTAACGGTCAATCATGTGCACTCCACCAATTTCTTTCTTTTTTTTTTCTTAATTATATTTTTGGCCTTTTTACCTTTTATTTGATAGTACAGTCAAGAGAGACAGGAAACGGGGAGGCAGAGAGAGGGGGAACGACGTGCAGCAAAAGGCCGCCCGAGTCAGGATTCGACATGGGGCCGGCTGCAGCGAGGACCACAGCCTCTGTACAGTATATGGAGTGCCCGCTCCACCAACTAAGCCAATAAACTGTCTTTATTCTTCTCCATTTGTCCATCTGTTGCTATATTGCTCACTCACTTTACTGTCTTTTTCTCTGATTTATCTCAACACTTTGTTGCTCTTGTCTTTGTCTGATTAAATCTCACTCTCTTCCCACAGTCATTCTTCCTCCCTTTTCTCTCTATTGCATATCTGTGCTTTTGGGAATGTATGTTCGTGTGTTTCCTGTGGGAGGATACTTGAGTTGACCAGGCCACAAGCAGTGTCTTGCCATGCCACCTTGATGCTGCGCCAGTTAGTGTGTGTTTGTGTATAAGTGTTACCCTGTGGACTAAGCAAACATCAGAAGTGTGTGTTTGATTGTGTTTGTCTATGTGTATGCGTGTAATGTGTATGTGTGTAATCGGGTTGACAGGGTTGGCAGCAGTCCCTTACCACCTTGTCTGTATGCCAGTGTGGCTCAGCTTTTTTGTATTATTTTCAGCCTGTATTTGTTGAATCTGGGTTTGAGACTGATTCTTTTCCTCTCTTGTTGTTGGACTGTTGGAAGCACAGAACACTTGTACAATTTTTGAATACTAATTCCTCATGAAATGCAACATACAGTATGATAGGATTTTTGATAAACTGACAGTTGTGACTTGATTTATTAACCAGCACTTGTCACCCTCACCTTAGTTGATTTGTGCTGTTACTGTCTGTGTCCTCTTTCCACAGACTTATCCTTTTCCCTATCACTGTCGAAATTACCACAATTGTTCTAAATGCCTACAAAGTAAAGGCACAGCAGCAGAAAATAATGAAAAATGAGGTGTTAAATGCTGGAGCTGGTGTTCAGGCTGCTGTAATGTCAAACTGCATTTTCTTTGCTCTCATATCCTGTCTCGTCACGCATTCCTAAAATATAGCACAAGGAGTGAAACAAGCATAATGGCTTGAAGCTATAAAAACATCTCTAAGGCTTCCTCTTTTCCGCTGCTGTCTCCTCCCCCCCAGCTCCCCTTTTCTCCCAATCGTTGTCTCCTCCTCTCCTTCCCACCTGACGTCTTTTCTCTCTATCTACCTCCTTCACTCTTTTCATCCCCCTACCTCTGAATCGTTAATGCCTGCCATGTCATGATCCGTGTGGATGTGAGCTGCGTTCAGAGTGATTATTCCTCCTTACTGTGTTGACTTGATCTCCCACTTGCTGCTGCACACAGGCAGCAAACTCCTGACTTCTAACACAACTCATCATCAAATATTCACAAAAAGGCTCAAATTAACATAAAATTACATAAATGTGTAGATGTTGCATGCCTACACTTTTTCACTTTCTCTTGCCCGAGTAAATTATCACTTTGTATTTGCTGCTACAAAATACCCATGAAATTATACAAAAACTTCACTAAATCACTCATTGAACACCCATATCTGGCAGTGACTACACTATAACTTCACATTTTTCTGTTTTTGTGAGCATGTCTCTAAGCCTCCCCTCAAGTGAACCATTTTCAAGTTTTCACTGCAGCACATTATGCAATAGATAGCCTACATTCTCTGAAATGGCTTTTTCAGTCAGACTCTCTTCTCTCTTTTTCTTGGTCAGTCCTAGCTGCAACGTTTGTACTATCTAGCCAATGTGTAGACACAATAATACTCCCTTTGCAAAACATGAAAAAGGGAAAAACAGTTATGTTTTACAGTGACTCTAATTTGAAGTGACTCATAATAGGACTGCAGACACAATGTTGATCATAGATATATCTTTGCTGTTATTCCCTTAATTGGCAACCTGAAGTATGCAGACTTGTACCTAAAGTCCCTGGCAAAGGCAAATAAAAATTCATCCAATGAATGATCTTAATGCAACGGCTGTAAAGATGATGTTGTTGAAAACTTCAACAATGGATGCCATTCTCTAAGAATCATTTCCAACATTTTAATTCCCACCCTTTCTTAAATTAATTTTCTGGCATGATTTAAATATCAACTTCTTGTCTGTTATACTATTTTTTTTTAAAATAAAATAAGAATACTGAGACAGGGAACCAAGAGTTCAATCCAGATCTGTTGACAGGCTATTATACCTAAATGGCACATGTCGGTTTACACATGTGGAGACAATGCATACACATCTGATGTAAGTTTAGATTTGAGACTAAACTACTCCAGTAACAAAAGTTTAAAGAAATGCCTGGGTAAAAACAGTGCAAAATCCTAAAAGCATTGTAAGAAAGCTGCTGAGGTTTTCCTGAAAAGCTTAATAGAATTTCTAAGAACTGCAACTTTTTGCTGCTAAAAAAACCCAGCATAAATGTTACCATCCTGGACCCTACCTTAATTCAGAGAATTACAGTGTCTTTCACTGGTAACATGTCACAGAAAACAGAGATGTACAATCCAGATAATTGTATTTCTTCTGGTAGCACATGTGATCAATGATGGCAACAGCATGAGCAAATTACGGATATGGAGTTCCACTATATGGATTACTGGGGGCAGCAAATGCACCATCAGTGTCTACTGAGTTAGAATTGCAGCAGAAAATTTGAAAATTGTATGTGAAAAATGTTGACCATAAAGGTTATCAAAAGAATTTATATAATGAACATCTTTGAGGAATTGAAATCAGTGGGGACCTAATGTCATACATTATTTACCCAAGTCATATAGCTCAGAGTTCTGAGTTTAAAACAAGTGGTACATGAGCCATCAAATTTTTGCTGCAATGATATTTTATTCTTGATTGCAGGAGTGTTTATGGTCATATCAGCTGTTGGGGAACATGAACACGGACACGAGAAGTTGTACAGTATGCAGTCAGTTTGAGCTGCAGTCTTATATAAGAGCTTAAAACATCTAAGAAACCTCTGCACTGCTCTGCCAGTGTGTGTGGCTGGGGAAGACAGAAGGAAGAGGGCCAGAATTAAGAAGGAAAAAGGGTGTATGAGTGGTAGAGAGGCAGAAAGCGATAGAAATAACAGAGGGAAATTCTGCTGGAAGAGGATATAGGGTGTTGAAAGCAGATAAAAGATTATTTTTTACGAAGGAAGAAGTTTAGAGGAAGGTTGTCTGTGGTGTACTGCTAACATGCAAACACAACAACAAGCTGTTAATTTTTATTAATCAAGAGGTCATTCACATGATGACAAAATGCATCATCACCTCATGAAATATCAGATACAAATACACAAACAGACAAATATTTGGAATATCTCAATCAAACCAGAATTTATTGGCAAATCACACTCTCCCACACCCCAGCATGTTCGATCAGAGGCGTGTTTGCTTATTTCATATATGTATTGGATTGAGGAGCAGTGACAAGAAAAAATGAACATACCTGTCCGTGCTGCAGAAAAAGAAAGCAAAAGTTGACCAAAAGTGATGTTTGTGGCTGCAGTTGCTGTAGGCATCACTATTCTACAGCAACACTGATGGATTTACCATTGCTCTATAGTTGACAACACTGAACATCAGCTAAACCTTCTACCATACAGACATGATGTGAATGCAACACTGGTTAGTCATAAATAAGATGGATGGGAATGCAGGTGTAATGAAAGGGGTGGAGAGGACAGGGCAGGGAAGAGGATGGGGAGACAAAGTTAAAAAATGATTACACACCAAAACATGAATAACACGACAACATGAAGAAAGAGTTGTAACACAGAAAATAGAGAAAAAGAAGGTGGGGGAAAATTCATAGAGCAAAAGAACTTGACCTGCAAAGAGGAGAATGACACCTAGAATGAAATGTTTTTTTAGGTAGCAGGAAAGATGATGTGGGGAGTGCAAGAGACAAAAGTGAAAGGAGGGAGAAAAAGTGTTAGAATAAGTAACCATTTGAAAGAATAATTGTGCCTTTATCAGCCAAGTGAGGAACCCTACTGATCAAATCACAAAGAACTCATGGTTCTCTTTCGATCAATATTTTTGTTTCCATATAATGAGATCTACTGAGTCCCTGGCTACCTATAGAGTTATACAACCCACATTTTTCATAAGGAAAGTTTTATAATACTCCAAAGTTGATTTTTAGTCTTGTGAAAAGTTGTGCACAGTGATTTCACAGCACAGCTCACTTTTGTTTTAAAAGTCAACGTGTTTGTTAAGAGGTGAATGAAGAGCAGTGGCTACATTAATACGTCTGTGTGTTTCTCTCTGCCTAGCTTGCTGTCTGTCTGTCCAATTAAGCAGCTGTGTTTTTTCCTGCATTCTGGTCTCAAGGCATACAACAGTATGTTGTCACACATCCTACAATCCCTTTTTAAGCAAGCATTTTGTCTGACTCATGACAACAGCTGACCAGAATTCTGTCTCTTTTTGGTTTTCATTTTGATACTCTCATCTTTCTTTAATTCCTTTCAACCCCACCGCCTCCATATCCCCTCACATAGAATGACACACAATGACTACACTTTGTTTCTGCTGCCTAAATCAATTCTTGTGTTTTATCTATTTAGTGAAATGACAACACAGTGTTCCCTCTATTTACATACATCTCTCTGAGCAAACAATTTAAATTTGGAAATGTATGGCTCTAGTTGACACTAGGGATGGAACAGTTTATGAAAACCGTCCAAACCGAACGGTTCTACTGTCTTGGTTCGGTTCACATATGTCCTGTTCGTTTCATAGTCATGCGATGCTCCTGCAATGCTCCTTTTTCTCATTTACTAACGAGGTGAAGCGAGTACACTCCAGAGCAGAAGGTGGCGGTACTGCGCATAAAACTGGACACCACTGCCAGTAAACAAGAAGAAGAAGCAGAGCAGTGTAGCAGCCCGTCAATTGTGGAAATGTTTGTGAGCATGGCGAGTGAAAAGAGGCACTAGAAGATGCGCCAGCAGCGTTGTATAGGTCTGCTGTATGGGACTGCGTGTGTGTGATGATCGCGATCGCGACCAATTAGCGATTTAGCATGTGTAGCGGTGATCAGCGCTCCAGCGTGACCTGTGCAGCAGGAGGAGGAGGAGGGTTGACTGACAGAGGAGAGATGGTGAAACATTAAAGTCCCCCTCCCGTGACCCTTTTTGGTTATTTTAAAACATTCTCTGTGGTCTTTAAATTGTGATTATGAAATTTTTAGCCAAAATCACAAAACCTGTGCCATTTCCCAGGGCTCTCCTTCTGCACAGCACCAGCAGCTCATTAGCAATGCAACTCTGGAGGGTGGGCGGGGACTGCGATGCTCTGCGATGCTCGCTTTTCTATGCACTAATTCAAGGGTCAGAGCTTTAGGAGAGATTTTTACTTTTATATTTCATTAGGTATATATTTTTTAAGAACCACAATTGATAAATGTAGGTTATATATTTCAGTGAATAACTAATAACCTTTGTTAAATATAACTTTCTTTGCTCAATAAATTAAAAGCATGTTGGAACTAGCCATGTCTCCTCTCTTGCAGTGCCAGAATCTCACCTACTTTGAACCTAATCAGGGGTAGGCGATAAGGGACATTTGAAGATCACTGGCCCCACCATTCTAAACACTGGCCCAGGACAATGTCAGGTATCGATCCCCATAATAACGAAAAAGAACATATCCCAGCCAATTCCAGTGGTCTCGCCATTGAGGCTGGAACACTCTGATACTCACGGTACCGGGAAAAAAGTTCTTATCGGTTCTTGTGACAAACTTCAATCAGCAGCAGTGAGCAAGCGGCACGCGTTCCGTGGGAACAAGCGAGCTGTGCACGCTGCAGTTGCTTGCAGGTGGTGTGCTTACGTCCCAGGGCACAGCACTCGCTGCGCACAGTAAGTAGATGTCTCTGTCTTTGATCGGGATCACGTAACACTGTGTTAGCTGTAATTATCAAGACGATTTCACAGAAATTTTCTTCAAGGCATTATTTTCACTGGCCCCACCAGGCCAGTACTTGGAGTGTTCCGGTGGCCCTGACGGTTTAAAAAGTACATCTGGGCCACCAGGCCATTTATATTATCGACCCCTGCCTAATAAGACTGTCACAATGATGTATCAGATGTCAGACTGCCTCATTCTTTAAGTTTAAACCTGAAACAGGACGTATTTGATAGAACCAAAAACCGTGACCATAAAACCGTTAACCGAACCGAACCATGGATTTTGTGAACCGTTCCACCCCTAGTTGACACCCTGAATTTTAAAAACTTACATTAAAAACAGCTTGTCATTCCACAAACTATTTCACTTTCCTTACAACCTAAAATGAAGGTCGATCTTGAACATAGATATGTTAAAAGTAATTTATAGCAGCACAGTTACTTTGACATCCTGTTCCCATATTATATTATTACAATGTCACTTGAAATTGACTATTTCTTTTGAACACTCCCTTCTGTCTTTGGTTGTCTGTAAAGATAATGACACATCATGGACAACAATGTTCTGCATTTTAAAACAGCATGTATAGAAAATTGTTGAAGGGCTTCCTCAGTGTGGATGGCAAAACATGCATGCATTCCAGGCCTGTCTTTTGATCATTTTCCAATTAATATACAAACAATTTAGTCACAAAATAGTAAAACTACAATTTCCCAGAGTGAAAAGTTATGTTTTCAAATAGCCTGTTATATCCAATTAAAATTCCAGACCCCAAAGATATTCAGCTCACACTGATATAAAATAAAGAGGGGGCAGATCCTTCTGTTTGAGCAGAGGTCCCTTTGTTAAGAAGTGTATGTGCAAGGCTGAGTAAATGCTTTTGCTCCATCTGAATTTGGATGAACCCATTTCACTTGTGTTGGCTAAATGCGACTTCCAATGCTGATGGAACAAATGAGATTGTGGCTGTCCCTGGAGTGGCTCTGCTTCACAGAGATATTTGTATAACTAAACCTTTGACACAGTTGCCAGCCACCCTTTTCCTCCTCTTACTCATCCCTGCATACGTGCATCCCTCAGTTATGTATTAACGCAATTTCACAATTATTGTGATTCCAATTCACCGCCTGTCTCTGCTTACTCACCCCACTATTAGAAAGGCTAATTTATGGCTTAAGTCCCATCTCCTAACTTTCAGTGTTGTTGCCTTTCTCCCTCTTGACATTTTTGCAGTTTCCTTTTATATTCTCTTTCTCTTGTCATCTGGTTGTTGTATATTTATGTGACAGGGTACTACTCTCAGTGTTGTGGCTACTCATCCTTGCAACATGGAAAACAGTGTGCAGGTTTGAATCTTTCAACAATGATTAACTTCTCTTCGTCTTCACCCCCCTTGTATATAAAAGAAATATAATATAATATAAAGAAAAAGTGAATGAATATTATTCATTCACTTTTTCTTTTACAGCCCCTCATTATATTTTTCTCTTTTCCCTCCATCTTACAAATAAAGCACCTGGCATAATGGTTTCTTTACATCCTGGTCAATTTATTACATAATTTTTTGAAGGCTTTCAGTGTAAATTTTCTGATGTTCACTATTCTCAGCTGCAGTCAGGGATCTTCAGGCCTGGAGTTGCAAACAGTTCCCACTACTTCAATGTGTCACTTGTCTTAATTTCACAGTGATTTATTAATGAGGAAAGTCTACAGATAGCATTTTTAATATGACAGAACCATTCCAATTTGCCGTGTGGCAACCCACCCTTTTTTTCAGAGGTTAATGTGAAGGTTTGAATTCTCCACTATTTTGCATTTGCTACCACTCCTCCTCCATTTCTCTAAACATTTTATTTCCTTTTCTCTTCTCTATGCCATGTCTTACATATTAATGTGTGGAGGGTCTGTTCTGTCTTCCCATCCATGTACAAGAGGGACAAAGGGTTGAATTGGGCAACTTACAATAGAATACATTTTTTTTCTGGACGTCTCTCCTAAGTTGAACTAGTCCTGGATATGTCTTTTTCCGACACAACACTCATACAGTGTCCTTTATTCCAATTTAACATTTCAACAACTTTATGGATTATGTCTTAAAACTTGGCTGTTGCATGATTTCCATCGTTAACTAGTGATCACAAATTAATCGCAAATTATTTTTATCTTTTAAAATTGTGCATTAAAGGGATAGTTCAGTTTTTGAAGTGGGGTTGTATGAGGTACAAATGGCCACTAAGTATAATATCTGCAGTAGAAAGGTCTCTGCTCCCCCCACTGAGAAATATTGTGCTGCACCGAGACACAGGCAGTAAACTGTAAACTGTGATTTGCGCGTAGGGTTTTTGAGTTCAAGTGATTGAACATTGTTTGCTGGTGACCATGTGCACAGCTAAACATGTGATCACAAGTTCAACTAAATCTGGGGGGAGACTTTGTATTCAGGTCGTGGCTCATGATTTTGCCAAAAATATAGTGCATGATCTTCTGAATTCCTTTAGAAGTTTTGTGCAAACACAAAAGTATAGTAGAGCATCAATCTTTTTCTCCGTCTTGCCTTTTGTTTCTTTCTCACTCTCCTTTTGGGAGGATTGTTGATTTGGACTGTCAGGGATGCTGGGATTGTTTTGTTGACGGAAATATAGTTTTGTATGACAGCAAATTGAGAGTTGATTGTTATGTGTTTTTTTTCCGGTATACTAGTCTACAGTATGTTGTAATCTATGGAGGACTGAAAGTGCCACAATTAAAGAATTAATTGCAGCATAAATAATTAGCGTTCTGGCATCACATGAACCAGCATCTTACCTGTGACATGACTGCGTGTCCTGTAATAATTTCTCAGCTTGGTAATTCTTCAGTCGGTTAAGTGTGAATCCTTAGCAAAAACTGATTGCATGAATACTTACTCGTATTTTATTGGCCAGTGCATTGCAACATGACGTTTTAGCAGACGTTGACACAGGGTCACTGCATTTGCGGGAAGACTTTGTGTGGGATCTGTACTTTTCCAAGGGATATTATTTGGTTACACTTGCTATCTTATTTGCTTGGTATCTGTATCTTGAAATGGACCATAAGTGACAATAAGTGCAAGTAGCACAAAAAAAAAAGAAAAAAAGTACAGCTGCCACTTTATCACTATGTCGCTACATTTTGTACTGTGAGCCCTTGCAGCTCTGAGCCTGAAATCATCTCAATCCAATTCCCATTTCACTTGCATCTTAATCCAAAGCCACAACACAACTTAAATATATGGACTCACTGTATTTCACTCTCTTTCTCCAGGCTATTTTTTAAGCTTCAACTTAGTTTTGACCAATTCCTGAATGTCTCTCAGACAATAAATTGTGCCTTGGGGGCATTTTCCACCATTCTGCTGTGCTGCTTCTTGTCCATATTTGACTAAGGGGATTTGGTAATGGCTTCTCCCTGCGTCCCAGAACCAAGTACAGTTTCCAACAGTGGCTGGCACATAGCATGCCTGGGTATGCAACCGAGACGCTGTTATGGCCTTAACACAATGCCATTATCGCTGTAACACAGTGCTAATGCTCCCTCTTGCTTGTTCTCTCTCACTACACATACACACACACACAAAACGCACTTTTACACACTAAAGCTGTGTCTCTCTGGAAACTAATGGGTTGTATTCCTAGAAAGACACGGATACTTAAGAGCTGGTTAGGGGCTGAACACAGATGGTTTGTGTGTGTGCGCGCGCGTGCACTTGTATAAGAGAGAGAGTGAGAAATGTGTGAGCTCTGCTTGTTTGTGTATTTACACACAAACTTACTTATAAGAGCATCTGGCCATGGAAGTATCTCATGCTAATTGTTGAGGAGAAAGTTGTCCTTCACAGTGTCGGTTTGCATGTATATGTTAATAGCTACTTACACTTAAGTTTGTGTGGGTCACTGAATGTCTTTCGTAACAACACCACAATCTTGTGTGTTTCTTTGTGAACACACATCCTGTTTTAATTGTTGTAGTTTTTCTGTTTGTGTCCATGTTTGTTCATGCGTGTCCCAAGCTGTTTCACTGGCCTTCCTGCTTTCCACAACAGTGCTTCCTCTGTGTGTCTGCTTTCCATGTAAACGGATGTTTGTTTCCAAGTTCTGTGCTTTGGCATGTCATGCACACATGACTCCGGACACAATCAGGCCTAGTTGACAGGTGTGCAGTAACTGATTACACTCATTTTCAGCAGTTGGGTTCAGAGCAACATATATATGCACCTTTTGCTCAAGATGATAAAGCACAGAAACACACAATTACGTCTGCAAATACAAAATATTTTTATTGATGTAAATATGCACAAACACACACATAGGCACTACAGTGCATCTGCATACCCCTATTCCACATTTTCCATTAGTATAAAGGGACTCATGTGTGCATTTCATGTTTAAATCAGGGACCAGAAATTGAGACCAGCTGTATAGCTTTGAACCTCAACTCTGTCTGCTCTGATGACTCTACTTAGCCCTCTTCATGATTGGTGGTTAAAAGATTAAGAAGAGTGTGACAGCAGCAAAGGATGGAGAAGTGTCAAGACAGTGAGAAAGCTGTGTTTTTAACATTATGTTATAGTTCTACATATGGCTGTGCATAGCACAGCCCTGCGCGTTGTACAGTATCGTATGTCCTTGTAGAGCAGTTATTTGGTGATGTGAGGCTAATTTGCATGTTGCAGCTGCCATCTGTTTGCAGTCTGTATGTACATTCTGATATCAATTTAACATAAAATTTGGCTGCTTAGGAACTTGAGCAAATTTAACTGACTGTTTCATAGCTAATTTAGTTGTGTGCCCTGGTGCCACCACAGTTGGCTTTCTAAAAGAGTCATTTGAAAGAGATACAACAGCTGCTAGTTGACTGCATTCAGCTTTAAAGACCAACTGTCACACTCTGAGATGAAAATAAGCTTGGTTTTGTTTGGGTGTTGTCTGGGTGTATGTGCATGGAGGAAATGGACAGAAAACACCTGCCACACAGAAAGAGAAACTTGAATTGCAGAAACCAATTGGGTGGAATGTGGGTCTCATGAATTTTCCTTGTTTGGCTGTAAATTGTGGCTTGTAATTGGATATATTGACAGTTTTTATCTAGAAGGACATACAGCATTTTTCAAAAACGTATATCCTTATTTGTTGTTGTGACCAAGGTCTCATAAAAATTATTTCTATATCCAAGTAGCTCCTTGTTAACTCTAGACTTTTGAAGCCAAATTATGTTAAGAAATGATAATTAACCTCCTCCCTGTCGTCCTTATTAAATTTCAACAAAGCTTCTACTGGTTATATCCCAGAGTTCACTGGGGGAGGGACAGAATGGTTGATGGGATATGAAAGATGGAGGCACATCTGGTGTTGGAATACACCCACTGAGAGGTTTATGGGACACACACACATGTGCGCACACACGCACGCGCACACAATCAAAAGAAGGTGCAGAAGAGAGTATATCATAAATAATAATAATGACTTTGTATGTGAATATCAACTTACTGATACAACGTGCAAGTAGAAGGGTACTTCATTGTCATTATCCACAGTGGATATCTACACTCCTCACAAAAAGTTGGGAAACATTTTTCAGTCAATCATTTCTCCCCTTTTATAATGGGGAGGGTTTTAAAATGCACCAATCCACCAAGCAACGCAAAACAAGAGTGAATACCAACAGGAGAATATTGGCACATTTTTTGGGGGTGCACCGCTGTGTTACTCATACCATGAATGCACAATCCTTACAAGTTGTTCCTCGTGGTAAAGGTGACTAATCAGGCTTTCCAACAACATAAAATACAATTGGTATTATTGAAGGGGAGAAATGATTGACTGAAAAAAACATTTCCAAAGTTTTTTTGAGTAATGTATGTGGATAAACTGGGTATGTATGCGTGTGTGCATTTACTTTTGTGAATTTGCATGTCTTAACTTGTGTCATGTGGTTCCCACTACCGTTGATTATAATAGCAGAGTGTAGATAATGGAATTTTCTCCTGTATCAATCATGCAGTAATTAAACACTGAAAGATAACCAGAGAATGCCGAGTGCATGCGTGCCTTAAATATGCTTCTCCTGGTCCTATCCCTAGTCACAACCTTGAGAGAACTTACAGTGCCTGCTTGTGTGATGATGTGTACTTCATTCATGACCTCAAATTGATCCAGATTGCATTAGTTACAATAGGAATTCCCCCTTACGTTTAAATCATGCACATTACAATGTATTTCCACTCTCGCTCCAGCAGACATTTGTGTATTCCCAGTCTATAGCATGTTTGGGATCAGTGAGGTGAAGCTTACATGCTTTGTTAGTATAAATATTTAACATACCTGAATATGAAGGACAATAAATCTACCACAATCTTATGCTTGTCAGATATTTCTGTGCTTCATAATCATCTTTCACTTGCATATTTCAGTGAGTCAAGTAGGGAAAATAACAAACTGTCGCAATTCTGAAGCTTTTGACTGTAGCTGGGGAATGCTCCCTGGGTAGCTATTAGTGGCGAAAGAGGCTGAAATGAAATGCTGGAGGGGGGCCCAAAAAGTCTAGATGAAACACTTGCCACTTTACCCTGCATAGGAGTGAAATAATAGCTCTCTGTAATTGCCCTGGATACTTTATGGGGGTGCAGTATGAGGTCTGAGAGCTTTAATGATACAGCTGGAGCATTGAATCCATTGCTGGACTTCACTAGGTTTGTCTTGGATCCCTTTTTCTTTGCATGAGGCTATGTTGAATCAAGGCACTTGGAAGGTTTTTTTGAGGCTTTAATATGTGATCCTTGTTAAACTTTTGGATTACATAAGGAAAGTCAACTGAGAATGCTTCATTTGAAGTAATACTTGCTGGTCCTCCTCCTGATTTTGAACCTCATTTTATTAAAGAAATGGCATCGATATCCCTCCACACAAAATACTTGTATATTGTCCATCTGTTCTTGCCTTTCACACAGCCCATAGTGCCAACATCACCATGATTTAAAATCTGCTAAAAAAAGTGTGTTCACAATCATGTGTTCAAACATTGAACTTGATGAGTAAGTCATGATACAGGAAGACACATCTTGCTGTTACATAAGTTATATTAATGCTTCACCCTGCACAACAACAGGCTGCCAAATAACAAGCAGGAGTAGCCGTTTGCGTGGGATGCATAATGTGTCCTGGTGCCTTGTTCATTTTTTCCCCTCTTAAACACACACTAAAAGGCATCAGATTACATAACAAATGAGCTCAAAAGGCAGTCTAATATGAACAGCCCAGTTAATGAGATTTTATTATTGTTGCTTTAGAAAGGGAGATGGAGCAAAAATGATATTATCATTTGATATTTGAAGGGCACCGTTTTGTTTGTTTCTTTTTTTCTTCATCACTTTGGTGACCATTGATGCATTATGTTTTCATTTCATTCTTGGACATGCAATTTCTCAGAAATGGCTTCTTCAAAAGATGTTCAAGGATGAAGTGATTCACATTTGAAGGTGAAAGGTGAAAGTCACTGTGACGTTCTGAAACAAAATCTTGGCCAAAAGTCAGAGATTCATACAGTATGCTTACAAAATTTCACACAAGGATAAATTGTGTATAAATAAAAATGAGGTTCTGTTCATTTGTATCCAAAAGGTCAATCTTGCTGTTTTGTTATATCAAAAACAGATACTCTTTTCTATCCAGTGTTTAAAGCAGATATCAGCTTCACGGCCGTTTCGGCTAATGCTGCGTTCAAGGCAGGCTTTTGAAACCGTAAGTTACAGCTTCAAGTCACAACTACGACTTGGTAGCGTTCCAGGTAACCCGTAGCTCGTGTTTTTACCATCCTGTTGTCTATGAAAGTTCCCTATAACGGCCACTCGTAACTTCCGACCCGTGAACTCGTACCAGATCGAACTGGTATGACTTCACAGGAAGGAAAAACACAAAGTACGAGTTTCTTTGAACGCACCATGAGTTAGCAGCCCCCGCCCTTGTCAGGCATCAATTGGTCCTCGTGCTACGTCACCACATTCACGCGCATCCCTTGGCTGCACACACAGCCCTTCATGCCGTTCTCTCTCCTCATTGGATAACACTTGTATCCCACAAGGAAAATTTTCTCCTCGGGTTACAGCAGAGCAGAGTGACGGAGAGACTCGTGTTTAGGCTGAAATACTTCATGTAAGTGATTGCTGACGGAAAATAGGACTATTTAGGACTTATATTAACAAAAACATTCCACTGATATCTGCTTTAAGGTCATAACTAAGGAAAAGAGGAGGAGATCATGACCATAGTTCACATTGGGTCAGACACTGAGGCAGTTAAGTGTATTTAGGTTTCACCATTTCAGAGTCTTAATTACATACATTACTATGTGAATAAACATTATTTGGCTTTTAGCATTATTTGAAAAATTGTGTCAGACAAGCTTTACAGACCACACTGCAGACTAATCACAACAGTAGTCTTCATAAATTAAAAAATATAGACATATAAAATATGAATGTAATGTAAACCCTTAACACAAAGGCACTAATCAATGAAATTTGACTGTATATGTCTGAGGAAAATCAAATCAAACAGGTGCTCTATGAGGGATGTCATAGATATTTAAAATGTACATGCATCTGCTATGCAGAGAACAACAAAATGATGAAATGTTGAAATCTATTTTTCATGAAGACTGACAAGTATGGGCAGCTGCTGACATTTTTTATGCATCCAGTTCTCCATCGAATTTCACCAAACAGCACATCCTTGAATGACAGTGTGATAAAATATTGAACTGTTCATCTGGATGAGTTGTCTGTCTGAACAGGACAGATAGTCACGCTGATAGATCTGCTTAACCACAGATCTGTGTTGAGGGATTTCTCAGGATATAGAAACAGTGATTCAACATGATGTGCCAACACACTGAAATGTCACAGATAGTTTAAATCATTGCAAAGTGTTAAACCAAATTACAAAATCTGCTCAAATGTGGCAATGTCACTTTTTTTCTGAACTAACAGATTAACTGTAACGGTTTACAGTTACAATTCATCTGTGACAACTAGTTAAACTTTGGCAACTCGTTTCCTCTTTATTGTCATTACTCTGAAGAAGAAAATAATGGATTTCCAGTTTGTATGGAGTTTGCATGTTCTCATTGTGGCTGTGTTGGTTTCCACTGGATACCCTAGCTTCTTCCCACAGACAAGTTGGCCTAAGGTTAAAGCAGAAGTAAGTGATATATTTGTGTTAATATAAGTCTTAAATTGTTATATCTTCCGACAGCAATCACTTACATAGAGTGTTTGGACCGAAACACGGGTCTGTCAGTCACTCTGCTCTGCTCTGAGCCGAGGAGAAAACATTTATCGTATCCTACAGTTTTTATCCAATGAGGAGAGAGAACGGCATGCAGGGCTGTGTGTGCAGCCAAGGGACGCCGTGAATGTGGTGACGTAGGGACGAGGACTGTTATGGTGCGTTCAAGGAAACTCGTAACTCGTGTTTTTCCGACCTGTGAAGTCGTACCAGTTCGATCTGGTAGGAGTTCACGGGTCGGAAGTTACGAGTGGCAGTTATAGTGACTTTCACAGGTAAAACAGGTCGGAAAAACACGAGTGGGTTGCCTGAAACGCTACAAAGTCGTAAGTTGTGACTTGAAGCTGTAATTTACGGTTTCAAAAGCCTACCTGGAACGCAGCATTAGCCAAAACGACCGGATCGCTTACTTCTGCTTTAACTCGCAACTCTAAATGTCTTGTAGGTAGGGCTGCCCGATAAATCGTATTTCCATCGTCATCGCGATGTCGACATGCACGATGGACACATCGCATAAGGTTGCCTGAAATGCGATTATTACGTTGTATTCATCCCCCCGCGGTCGGACTCCCCGTCGACACGTTCCGTCATAGTCACTCACACGCACACATCACGCAGTTTAAAACGTTGATTAATGTTAACAGTTACCTGTCTCAAAACCAGTGTTGCTACTGTCTTTCTTTTTCCTTTTTTGCCCGCGGTCGGGTTGAGAAATGCTCGTGAGTCCGGCTGTGTTGGGTCCGAGATTCAACACGCCGGTCTGGTTTTACAGTTATTACAGGTAGTACGCCCGTTTATCACCAATAAACACAGTAGATGAGGGGGGTAAGTGACTGAGCTCAGGCCGTGGGGTGGGGGCTCAGCTGCTTGGAGCGGTGCGATGTCTGACTGCAGCGGAGACTACCATGGATCTGCTCCGTGACACAGTGCTTTGGGAAGGGACCGGGGCTCATCCGCTAATCGCTAATAACCCGAAAACAGCAGTGACACGTGCTTTCACGCCGAGTCTCCAAACCAGAAAGGTCTGTAACAACCATTCAACGGAAAAAGTTTTTGAAAAAAAGAAAAGAAAAAGAGAGAGACCCGGCAGTGTCGTGTAACCATAACAAGAAAAAAAAAAAACTGACAGTGAGTGAGTGTCACACTTCCTGTATTTGGCCCTTCAAATTAAAAGCCCTATACTGTAGCGTTTCATACACAGTTCAGTCATATTGATTTTGACTTAACTTTGACAAGACACGGCTCCAAATGTTTTGTTTTTTTCCTGTGACCATTCAACCAATGAAATCTTGGTTGGCTTTTGGTGCGAACGCACAATGATTATTTTGGTCGACCAGTGCTTGGTCAAATATTTGGGGGCAGCCCTAGTAACAACAACAACAATGGCGGACTTCTGTCAGGTCCCTCACATACCACGTCTGAAACACATCCACGCAGCATCAATCAGCATATTTGTACTTGCACAACTTGTATTTAGTCGGCTTATAATGTTTGGAGTTTGTTCACAGCATCGCAAGTTTTCCACCCTTCTTCTCTGTTTGTGGTGTATTTGTGTGGCAGCGTTACAGCACCACCACTACAGTATCTACTACGGAGTGTTGAGGTTGTTTTCAGAAAGACACAGGAACTGTATGGTTAATATGCAGCACACCTGAATATTTTATTATTTATCGCAAGTCATATCGTCATCGCAATACTGAACAGTGTCATCACACATCGCACATTTTCCTGATATCGTGCAGGCCTACTTGCAGGTGTCAGCAGGGTGACTGTTTGTGTTGCTGTTGACCTATAGCTACTTCATGCCCCATTGTGACAGCCCCTGTGATAGATGGATGAGTGGTTTTCCATCTTTGTGTCAATTAATTGATTTTAATAGCAGACATTATCTGACATGACTTTCTAAAATCATGTCATGTGAGACTAGCCAAAGCCTTTGCTGAAAAAACTGTATGGCTCATCAGTGGGTGAGGTTGTACCCTTATAATCTATTTAATCTACTGTACATTTAAAATCAAACCATGTATTGAAGCTACAGGAGTTGGTGCCAAGACAGAACATACATTATTAACTTACTGGAGACACATAGTGAATATTGGATGACTATTGGACATGAGAGAAGTTGGGAATATGCTGAGATCTAGTAAAAATGTGAATAGACAAAAAGACAGCAGATACTGCATTGTTCAACACATCAAACTGATACAGCATGATGTCAGTGTCCTTCAGAAACTTTGTATCTTTTTGTCTCCAAGCAGACATACAATGTCATAGTCAAAGTTGGTTTACAATATGTTTTAAGCAATTGGAACAAAATAATGATCCTTTGGTGTGAATTAATCATTTAAAAGGGAATTTTCTAAAAAGAGAATTTAGATGAAAGACTGCTCTAATCCTTTTTATGTGTTATCATTGTTATCAGATGTGAATCTTGGATAACTAGACACCAAATCTCTCCCTTGACATTTTTCAAGATCAGTAGATTAATTGTGTAAATTTGTTTAGTTTAGTTTCTTAATTCATATAATTGTCATAAATCCACCAAACACAATCCTGTAATTTGTCTGTGGTCAAAAGTGATCTGGGCTAAGAGCACACAGGAAAAAGCAGTAGAACTAGCATTGAACTGCACCAAAAGTGTAGGTGTGCCCCAGCATCAGTCCAGAAAAAAAAGGTTTGCTAGGCTTGGTTGAGGATAGGAAACATGACAACATGTTGGACATTTTGTTTATTACCGTTACAACGCGACCCATCCATGTGCCTGTGTTTGTGTGTGTAAGTTCGTGTGTGTGCACCAGCGCGAGGGAGAGAAAGAGTGACTCGTCAGTTGGCAAACGAGTTCTCAAGTACTACTCGAGTAGTGACCCCTGGTTAAATATGCCACTCGTTGCAGCCCTAATGGACAGGAGAAGTTCATTGGTGAAAACCAGGCCGGGAACATATTGAGGAGTTGGTTAAACTGCCTCCTAAATGAGTAAAAACACAGCAGACATACAGTAGACTGTGTCATTTGTTCCATCTAAGCAGGCACAGCAGGATAACTGTGTCAAAACGAGGTGATTCAGTGTGACTGTCACTGAACTATGTCTCTGTCTGGGTGAACATGAATTACAGCTACACAGAAGCAGCTGTCGATCTTAGTGGATGCAAGATGAACGGTACTTACAGACTGTATTGTATGTGTTGTTTACTTATTCGCAGGGGATGGAGAAAATCATTAGTAAACTAGTACCCGAGTAGGCAATCTCCTAATCGGTTACAAATTATTACCCAGTTAACCTAGGATTAAAAAACTACATAATCATGCCATGTTTCGGGTTTTTTATCAAACAATATGTTTTTTTGCTGTGTAAAAGCATTTTTGGATCGAGCCTCGAACTTTCAAACCTTTCACAAGTATCTGTGGTGGTTCCCTTGGGGTAAGCTGTAGGGAGGGAGATGATAGGTATCATCAAGTATGTTAGAAAATAAGCTTTTAGCATACAAACATTCTGAAACCTTCCGAGTTATTTCCTGAGACGATGCGAGGCAGAGAGGAGCGTAGTCGCAAAAATGCAGTGTGGACTAATAAGCACCGCTTGACTGAAAAAATAAAACAAGTTTTCCCCTCCGATAAATGCACTCTGTCTGACGGACAGAGCGCATTTATGAGTCATTCTATTATTATTAAAGTAATCTGTTACTTGAGTAAAACCAGGTTACTGTAGGTTACTCGGTTAGAAAATTACTCAATGCCCATACCTAGTTAGAACTGTACTGTTTATTCAGGTGTATTGTTGTTATATTGGATTGTGTTATACCTAAGGGTGTTCTTTCTGTAAGTTCTGCTCTAGATTTATCACTACACAAAAATGCAATGTTATTGTTGCTTGTATTTGCTCAATAAAACCCTGGAGAACTTAACAAAAAGTCTTATTGCAGGGCGTGATCAAGTGGACCTGGTGCAGTTATTTAAGATATTAAATATCATTCCTGTGAAAGGGTTAGAATTTAAAAAATAATGCTCAAAGCAGTCCATTCAAGTTACTTATTATCTTGCTATGGTAAATGTAGGTGTAATAATGTGTTGGAAAGTGGAATATCATACTTTGTCCACTGTTTTGTTGGTAAAATAGAGCAGACTTTTTGCCTCACTGGCCACCCACAGAGCTGTACAATATGTGGCACATTCACCTGTTCACTCACACAACGATGAATTACTCACACATTCACATGCCGATACACTGATGAGACAGCCATCATGAACAATGTGGGGTTCAATGTCTTGCCCAAGGACACCTTAACATGAAGCCTGGATGAGGCAAGGGAACGATCCCCACTGCCACATCTGCTGTGATCTATCATTACTGTACTACCAATATGACAATAAAACCATGAAACCTTAAACCATGACAAATGCAAATATCCTTTCAAATGATTGGGATAGGTTTGATCCTGTCCTGTCTTAGATGAAATGGATGGATTTTGAACGAGTTAGGCATCGCGTCTTGCCTGGGGCTGAAATAGGTGCATACACTTTCACACATCCCTAAATCATTTAGGTGAGGCATTGGTTGAGTTTTACAATCAATGCAAGTATGGACAGTGCACAAAAGATCAATGTATCATCTCTACCATTGCCTGGAGCTGGATACCCACTGCTGTAAGGCGCATACACGCACACACTAGAGACAGTCTTGTGATGGCATTGGACTCGTGATGCATGTTGATTAGTTGACCTTCCAATGCATACAGTAAGAACTCAGTTGTCATTGCTACATTTTTAGATGAGAGCCCAGTATTTATGGGTCAGAGCGCACACATTCTCTGACTTAATGAGTTAACTTAACTCGACGAGTTTGATGCCAAGGAGTCTGTGCACATGTGGCTCAATCAGGGTCAACAGACAAAGAGGCCAAACTACAGGGGCTGTCCTACACAAGCACCTTGTCCCCCAGGGTGGGGGGTCTGTTCTTGGATGAGTTTACCACAAGTGGTGTGTCTAAACATTATAGTTTCTACATTTATCAAAGTATTTATCAGTAATACAGTGAAAATTTGAGGAAATGTGAAAATTTACTTTGCAAGTCGATTTTGGTGTGCGCGGCGCCCCTAAATTTTCTGTTTGCGCTCCTAAAATTTTAAGTTAGGGGCCACTGTGCTCCTAGTCAAAAAAGTTAGTCTGGAGCCCTGATATGTAGCTATAACTATGATTATAAATGAGTGATTCTCAATCATTTATGACACTTCCAACTTTTTACTTCAGTATCCTTGGCAACACTAGACTCACTCACTGCTCAGGGATATTTCGGATGTTATATTTTCACTGACAAACATATGCCTGGATAAATGTAGGCTTACATGTTTAATATTATAGCTAAGCTTTTGCCAATTTGACAAGTCACTCTCTTTCCCACATGTCAGGCTTGATGCCACTGCTCAAGAGGAAGCAGTATAAATAGTCCCCAGACGTAACACATTAGTCTTACTTCTAAAGCTCACACTGGAGCTGTTGAAACTCTAAAATACGCCAGTTTTCATTACCAGCTGTCTACACATGCAACCTGCCTTCTTTGACAATTCCTCTAAATGTCATTCCTTATGCTATCAGCGGCCTCGGCACTAAACTGGGCTGAACACCAGATGGACCGTGTTTTTTGCCTAGCTCGTATTCTGTTTTAATCAGCCTTAAAGTTTGAATCTGTAGGGCAAAGATTGTCTTTTGTTTTCTTCAACTGAGCTTCATAACTGATAAACTGAAACCTCTAAACAGGAGCTGCCTGTGTTAGTGGTCAGAGAGACAAAATATACCAGACAGTGACTGTCACTCTTTCTGGAGGATAAACATTGCCCAGATCTCTTATTTGCATTCCTAAAGCATCTATTTAAATCACTTTGAAAAAGATACAAAGTGCATACAGCAGAGGCAGTTAAGTTGCTGCAAGATGACATAAGTGAACAGTCCCATCAGACAAGTTTGGCAGACCCACCAGTTGAAAGCCAGTTG